>NW_026007445.1:0-44280 GCF_001458135.2 Marmota marmota marmota
ATAGGTTTATAATTAATGTGAGGTATATGGCTAGAATGTGGGCTAAGGTTTGTGTTAGGATTAGGACTAGGATTAGAGCTAGAGCTAATGTCAGGTCTAGGGTTATAGTTAGGGAGAGTTTTAGGGTTAGGTTTATAGCTAGGTCTATTGTAAGGGTCAGGTTTCTTGTTAGAGTCAGGTTTAGAACTATGGGTATTATTAGGGTCAGGGTCAGAGTTAGGGTTTTTATTAGATTAAGGTTTAGTGATAAGGCTTGAGTTATCATTATGGTTAGGGATAGGTTAATGATAGTTTTAGGTTTAGAGTTCAGGTTAAGTGTAGGATAATATATAGGTTTAGGGTTAAGAATAGGTTAGGGTTCAGCCTATGGTTAGCAGAAGTATTAGGGTTATCATTAGGGAAATAGATAGGCTTAGACTTAGTGATAGGGCTAGTGTTATGCTTAGGATTAGGGCTAAATTTAGGGTTATGGTTAGCTTTAGGGTTAAAGCTAGGGTAGGGCTTGAGTTAGGGTTAGGTTTTTCAATAGGTGAGGGCTATTGCAAATGTAAGAAATTTGCTATGATATGGCTAGTTTTAGGGTTAATATTACACGTAAGTATAGTTTTAGTGTTAGGTTGAGGGTTAGGGTTATGTTTAGATCTAGGGTCAGTGTTGGTGTCAGGGTCAGTGTTCAATTTAGGGTTATGCTTAATGTGAAAGTCAGTATTAGGACCAGGGTTAAGATTAGGGGAAATGTTAGTTTTTGGCTTTAGGCTAAGGGTTATTATTAGGGCTAGGGCTAGATTTTCCTTTAGGTCTAGGCATAGAGTTATGGATAGATTAGGATTAGGTTTAGGTCTAGGGCTAGTGTTAGGGTAAGGTTTAGGAATAAGTTTACCACCAAGACTAGGGTTAGGTTCAGGTTTAGACCTATGATTAATGTTAGGGTTAGAATAAGGGTCAGGGTTAGGGTTAGGGTTTGGTTTATGGTTAGAAATAGACTTAGGACTAGGGTTAGGGTTTGGGTTAGTTTAAGGATTAGGTCTAACCTAATCCTAATCCTAAACCTTAACCTAACCCAAATCCTAACC
Organism: Marmota marmota marmota; assembly: GCF_001458135.2. Taxonomy (NCBI): domain Eukaryota; kingdom Metazoa; phylum Chordata; class Mammalia; order Rodentia; family Sciuridae; genus Marmota; species Marmota marmota. The sequence goes on from NW_026007445.1 coordinate 1,074, forward strand.
CTATTAGTAGGGTTAGAGTTTGGGTTAGGTTAAGGATTAGGATTAGGATTACGACTAGGATTAGCATTGGGTTTAGGTTTTGGCATAGGGTAAGGGATAGGGTTAGAGCTAGGATTAGGGCTAGTGTTGGGGTTAAAGCTAGGTTTACGACTCGGATTAGGGCTAATTTTTGTGTTACGATTAAGGCTAGGGTTAGAGCAATGACTAATGTAAGAACTATGGTTTTTAGGGTTAGTTTTAGGGTGATGGTTAGGGGTTAAACCTCTAGTGTTAGGATTAGGTTTAAGGTTAGGGTGATATTTAGAGCTGTGTTAGTGTTAGGTTAATAGTCAGGGTCAGGTTTACTTTTAAGGTTATGGTTATAACTCAAATTAGGCTAGGGTTAGTGTAAAGGTTTGTTTTAGGGTTAGGGTGGTGTTTAGAGCTAGGGTGAGTGTTAGGATATGAGCCAGAGTTTGGGTTAGTATCAAGGTTAAGATTAGAACTCGAATTAGGGCTAGGGTAAGGTCTAGGTGTAGTGTTAAGTTTTGGTTTAAGTTAAGGTTTAGGGTAAGGGCTATTGCTCAGTTTTGTTTTACTGCAAGGGTTAGTGTTAGGGCTAGTTTTATGATTAGCATTAGGGCTAGGGCTAGTGTTAATGTTAGGCTTAGGCTTAGGGTTAGGGTTAGATTTAGAGTTAGGGTTAGATCTAGGGTTAGGACTAGGAATAAAGATTAGGCAATGGTTATTACTAGGTTTAGGGCTAGGGTTAGAGCTAGGGTTAGGATTTCGGTAATGGATAGGGTTAGAATTAGAGATAGGGCTAGTCTGAGAGTTAGAGTTAGTCTTAGGGCTAGGGTTAGGGTTACGGTTAGGGATAGGGTTAAATTAGGTCTACAATTATGGCTAGGGTTAGTGTTCACCTTAGGCCTAGTGTTAGGGTTAGGGTTATGGTTAATTTTAGGGTAAGGATTGGCATTATAGCTAGGTTTTAAGATAGGGTGAGGGTTAGAATTAGGGTTAGGGCTATTATTAGGGTTAGGGTTATGATTAAGGCTAGGTTTGGGGTTAGGATGAGGGCTATGGTTTATTTTAGTGTTAGGGCTAGGATTAGGGCTGGGGCTAATATCGGATCTAGGGTTATATTTAAAGATAGTTTTAGGGTTAGGTTTAGGGCTACATGTAATGTAAGGGTTAGGTTTAGGGTTAGGGTCAGGTTTAGTGCTAGGTGTATTATTAGAGTCAAGTTCTGGGTTAGAAATTTGGATAGGTTAAGGTTTAAAGTTAGGGCTTGAATTATCTTTATAGTTCATGTAATTATAGGGTGAGGTTTAGGGTTTAGGTTTGGTTTAGAATAATGCATAGGTTTACCATTAGGCATAGGGTTAAGTTTAGGCCTAGGGTTATGGTGAAGGCAATGGATAGGGTTAGAGATAGGGTTAGGGCTAGGGTTATGATTTTGATTAGGGCTAGTGTTAGGATTAGGTTTAGGGTTAAAACTCAAGTTAGGTCTTGGATTTGGGCTACGTTTGGGGTTAACTTAGTGCTAGGGTTATCAGTAAGGCTAATGTAAGTACCAGGGTTAGAATTAGGGTTAAATTTAGGGTTAGGGTTAGTGGTAGGTCTAGTGTTAGGTTTAGGGTTAGGGTTAGGGTTAGGGTGATGTTTAGAGTAGGGTTAGTATTATGGTCAGAGTCAGGGTCAGTGTTAGTTCTAGTTTTCAGCTTAAAACTAGAATTGGAGCTAAGGTTAGGGTTAAGATTTGGTTTAGGTTAAGGGTTAGGGTTAGGGCTATGGCTCGGTTTTGTTTTAGGGCTAGTGGTAAATTTAGAGTTAAGGTTAGGCTTAGGTTTAGGTTTTCATTTAGAGTTAAAATTAGATCTAGTGTTAGGCTAGAGCTGATTATAGGGCTAAAGTTAGGGCTAGGATTAGGGTTCTGGTAAGGGATAGGGTTCAAACTAGGGATGGGGCTAGGGTGGGAGTTAAATTTAATCTTAGGGCTAGTGTTAGGGCTAGGGTTAGGAATAGGACTAAATTAGGGCTAAGATTAGGGCTAGGGTTAATTTTTGAGTTAGGCCTAAAGTTAGGTTTAGGGTTAGGTTTAAGACTATGTTTAGGGCTAGGATAAAGGCTGGGGTTTGTGTTAGGTTTAGGACTAGGATTAGAGCTATGGCTAATATCAGGTCTAAGGTTATGGTTGGGGATAGTTTTAGGATCAGGGTTATGGCTAGGTCTAGTGTAAGTGTTAGGTTTAATGTAAATTCAGCCTTAGAGCTAGGAGTCTTTTTACGTATCAGGGTCATTGTTAGAGTTTGCTTGAAGTTAGGGTTTATGGTTAGGGCTTGAGTTAGCACTAGGGTGTGGGTTAGGTACTGATAGGATTTTGTTTACAGTTTACATTAGGTTTAGGGTAATTGATAGGGTTAGGGTTAGTGATAGGGTCAAGATTAGGCCCAGGGTTCGCATTAGGGTAAGGGTTATGGTTAGTATAATGGATGGAATTAGAGCTAAGTTTAGGGCTAGGTTTATGGTTAGGAATAGGTCATGAATTAGGGTTAGTGTTAGGGTTAAAACTAGGTTTAGGCTTAGGTTTATGTTTAGCAAAAGGGTTAGGTTTTGAGCTAGCTTTAGGGTGAGAGTGAGGGTTAGGTTTACGGTTACTTCTAGGGATAAGATTATGGTACTCATAGGGTTAGGGTTATGAATAGGGCTAGTGACATCATTAGGGATAGGATTAGGGTTAGGATAATGTATACAATTAGATGTAGATTTAGGGCTTTGTTTAAAGTTAGATTGAGGTTTAGGTTTAGAGTTAGGGCTATGGTTATGTTTAGGTTTATATTAAGGGTTAGGGTTTGAGTTAGGGTTAGGTCTATGGCAAGTGTGAGATTTAAGGTTAGGTCTAGGGTTAGTTTTCCAATAAGGATCAATAAGGTTAGGCTTAGGTTTAGAGTAATCGGTAGGTTTAAAGCTAGGTTTAAGGCTAGGGTTAATGTTAGGATTAGGGCTAGTGTTAAGGTTAGATTGAGGTATAGGTGTAGGTTTATGTTTAGAATAATGTTTAGGCTTTGAGCTAGGAATAGGACTAAGGCAAGAGTTAGGTTAGGGTTAGGGCTAGGGTTCGGGCTAGGTTATGCTTAAGGCTTCATTTAGGCTTAGGATTAGCTGTAGGTTTTGTATTAGGTTTATGCTTAGGGTTAGGGCTATGGGTAATGTAAGAGCTAGGGTTATTTTGATGGCTAGTTGTAGGGTTAGGGTTATGTCTAGGTAGGGTCAGATTTAGAGACAGGTTTACTCTAAAGACAGGGTCAGTGTTTGGGTTAAAGTTAGTGTTAGGGTTATAGCCAGAATTAGGACTATGTTTACGTCTAGGGTTAGGTTAGTGTTTGAGTTAGGTTAAGGATTATTGTTAGGGCTAGGAATAGGTTTATGTTTAGGTCTAGGGGTAAAGTTAAGGCTAGATTTAGGATTTGCTTTATATCTAGGGCTAGTGTTAGGGTTTGGTCTAGGGTTAGGGTCAGTTTTAGACCTAGGGTTTAGGTCAGAATAAGGGTCAGGGTTAGTGTTATGTTTTGGGATAGGGTTAGAGCTAGAATGAGGGTTAGGGTTAAGACTATTAATAGGGTTAGAGTTTTGGTTAACCTAAGGATTAGAGATAGGTCTAGGGTTACCATTAGGGTTAGGGTTTTTCTTAGGTTAATGGATAGCCTTAGAGCTAGGGTTAATGCTAGAGTTAGGGTTAGGGTTAGGGTTAGGGTGAAATATAAATTTTGAGCTCAGATTAGGAATAGTTTTTGTGTTAGGATTAGGACAAGATTTGGGCACTGACTAATGTAAGAGCCAGGGTTACAATTAGGGTTAGTTTTAGGGTTAGAGTTAGGGGTAGGTCTAGTCTTAGGTTTAGGTTTAAGGTTAGGGTAATATTTAGAGCTAGGGTTATTGTTAAGATATGAGAAAGCATCAGGGTTAGTTTTAGGGTTAGGATTAGCACTCAAATAAGGGCTAGGGTTTCTGTTCTGTTTAAGGTGAGGGCTATGTTTAGAGCTAGGGTGACTGTTAGGGTATCAGTCAGGTCAGGGTTTGCATTAAGGTTAAGGTTATGACTTGAATTAGGGCTAGGGTTACTTTTAGGGTTATGTTTAAGTTTAGGATGGTCTATACAGCTAAGGTCAGTGTTAGGATATCAGTCAGGGTAAATGTAAGTTTTAAGGTTAGGGTTAGGACTCAAATTAGGGCTAGGGTTATGTCTAGGTGTAATGTTAGGGTTTGGTTTAAGTTAAGGTTTAGGGTTAGGGCTGTTGCTCAGTTTTGTTTTAGTCCTAGGTTTAGGGTTTGGGCTAGTTATAAGATTAGCATTAGGGTTAGGGCTAGTGTTAGTGTTAGCCTTAGGCTTTGGATTAGGGTTAGATTTGGATTTAGCGTTAGATCTAGGATTAGGGCTAGGTCTAACTATAGGGCAAGGGTTAGGGCTATGGTTATGGTTACAGTAACAGATAGGGTTAGAACTAGGGCTAGGACTAGGGTGAGAGTTAGAGTTAGTCTTAGGCCTAGGGTTTTGGTTAGTTTTAGGGATAAGGCTAAGTTACGGCTAAGATTAGGGCTAGGGTTAGTGTTCAGCTTAGGCCTAGTGTTAGGGCTAGGGTTATAGTTAATTTTAGGGTAAAGTACGTTGTTATATCTAGGTTTAGAGGTAGGGTGAGGGTTAGAATTTGGGTTGGGGCTAGGGTCAGGGTTAGGGTTATGATTAAGGTTACGTTTAGGGCTAGGATGAGGCCTAGAGTTAGTTGTAGGGTTAGGTCTAGAATTAGGGCTAGGGCTTATGTCAGGTCTAGTGTTATAGTTTAGGGTAGAATTAGGGTTAGGTTTATGTCTAGGTCTATTGTAAATTTTAGGCTTAGAGTAAGGGTCAGGTTTAGAGCTAGGTGTATTTTTAGGGTCAGGATCAGTGTTAGGGTTTGTTTTAGGTTGAGGTTTAGGGATAGGGATCAAATGACCATTAGGGATAGGGTTAGGGTTAGGGTAATTGATTGTGTTAGGTTTAGGTTTCAGGGAAGATTTAGGGAAATGGATAGCTTTAGGGTTAGCAAAAAGGTTAGGGTTATGCCTAGGGTGAGCATTAGGATTAGGGTTATCATAAGGATAATATATAGGTTTAGAGCTATGTTTAGGGCCAGGGCTAGGTTAGGATTAGGGCTAGAGTTAGCTTAGGTTTTGAGTTAGGACTAGTAACCCTAGCTTAGGGTAGGGTTAGGATTCATTTTAGGGTAAAGGTTAGGTTTTGTGCTAGGGTTAGATCTAGGATGAGGGTTAGGTTTACTGTTATGGTCAGGGTTAGGTTTAGGGTTAGGGCTAGGGTTTTCATTAGGGTTAGCATTAGGTTTACAGTAATAGATTGGGTTAGATGTAAGGTTAGCTTGAATGCAAGGTTAGGTTTAGGTTTAAGTTTAGTTTTAGGGCTAGGTTTACTGTTGGTTTTAAGGTAAAATTTAGGGTATGAGTTAGGGTTAAGGCTATGGCAAGGTTTAGGTTTAGGGTTAGGTCTAGGGATAGGTTTATGGTTTGGGTTAGGGTTTCAGTTAGAGTTAGGGATAGGGTTATCCTTAGGGTTAAGGTTAGAGTTAGACTAATGCCTAGAGTTAGAGCTAGTGTTAAGTTTAGGGTTAAGGTTAGGATTAGGGCTATGATTGAGTTATGGTTTGGAATAGTGCTAGGTTCATGTTTGGGCTAAGGGTTAGTCTTTGAGCTAGGGTTAGGACTAAGGTGAGGGTTACGGTTAGGGTTAAGATTGGGGTTAGGGTTAGGGTGAGGGTTATGCTTAGGGTAGGTTTAGGCCTCGTTTAGGGTTAGGGTTATTTAAGTTTTGTGTTAGATTTAGGCCTAGGGTTAGTGCTATGTGTAATGTAAGATCTAGGGTTCTGATTAGAGCTAGTTTTAGGATTAGGCTTAAAGATAGGTCTAGTGTTAGGTTTAGGTTTTGGGTTAGGGTCAGGTTTAAGGCTAGGTTTAATGCTAGTGTCAGGGCCAGTGTTCAGGTTAAAGTTAGGGTTAGGGTGAAAGCAAGAATAGGACAAGGGTTATATCAAGTAGTAGGGTTAGCGTTTGGTTTAGGTTAAGGGTTTTTGTTTGGGCTAGGACTATGTTTTTGTTTATGTCAAGGGCTAGAGTAATAGCTAGATTTAGGATTAGGTTTAGGTCTAGGACTAGTGTTAGTGTTAGGTTTAAGTATAAGTTTACTGGTAGGGCTAGTTTCAGGTTTCGGTTTAGGGTCAAATTTAAACCTATAATTAGTGTTAGGGTCAGAATAAGGGTGAAGGTTAGGGTGAGGTTTTGGTTAGGGTTAGATCTAGAATGAGGGCTAGTGTTAGGACTAGTGATGGGGTTATTTTGGGGGGTTGGCTAAGGATTAGAATTAGGACTAGATTTAGCATTATGAATAGGGTTTGGCTTAGGGTAATGGATAGGATTAGAGCTAGGGTTAGGGCTAGGAATAGGGTTAGGTTTAGGGCTAGTTTTAGGATTAGGTTTTGGGTTAAATCTAGTATTAGGGCTTGGATTAGGCTATTTTTGTGTTAGAGTTAGGGCTAGGTTTTGGCTAAGGCCAATGTAATACTAGGGTTAAGATTAGGGTTAGTTTTAGGGTTAGGGTTACAGCAGGGTCTAGTTTTAGCATTAGTTTTAGGGTTAGGGTGATATTTAGAGCTAAGGTTTGTGTTTCGATATGAGTCAGGGGGAGAGTTAGTTTAAAAATAGGCCTAGGACTCGAATTAGAGCTTGGGTTATGGCTAGTTATGGGTTAGGGTTTGGTTTAGGTTAAGGTTTAGGGTTAGAGCAATGGCTCGGTTTTGTTTTAGAGCTAGGCTTTGGATTAGGGCTAGTTTTAGGATTAGCAATAGTATTATAACTAGTTGTAGAATGAGATTTAGGCTTTAGATTAGGTTAAGATTTAGAGTTATGGTTAGATCTAGGGTTAGGGCTATGGCTAGGGTTAGGGATAAGATTAGGGCTATTGTGAGGGTTACGGTAATGAATGGAGTTATAAATAGAAATAGGGCTAGGGTTTGAGTTAGAGTTAGTCTTAGGGCTAGGGTTAGAAGTAGGGTTAAGGTTAGGGTTCAAATAGGGCTAGGATTAGTGCTATGATTAGTGTTAGGTTTAGGTGTATGGTTAGGGCTAAGGTTAGGGTTAGTTTTAGGGGAAGGGATGGGGTTATAGAGCTAGGTTCAGTGCTAGGGCGAGGGTTATATTTAGTGATAGGGCTAGGGTGAGGGTTTCATTTAGGATTAAGTCTAGGTTTAGGGCTAGGATGAGGGCTAAACCCCTAAACCTAGCCATAACAATTGCCAAATCCTTATTCCTAGTCCTAATCCTAGATCTAAACCTAACCCTAAATCTTACCCTAACCCTAAGCATAAGCCTAACATTAACACTAGCCCTAGCCCTAGGCTAATCATAAAACTAGCGCTAACACTAACCCTTGCAGTAAAACAAAACTGAGCAGTAGACCTAACCCTAAACCTTAACTTAAACCAAACCTTAACACTACACCTAGATCTAATCCTAGCCCTAAATCAAGTCCTAATCTTAATGTTAATACTAACCCTAAATCTGACTCATATCCTGACACTCACCCTAGCTCTAAACGCCACCCTAACCTTAAACCGAACCCTTACAGTAATGCTAGCCTTAATTCGACTCCTAACCCTAACCCTAAAACTAAGCCTAACCCTATTTGCCTAACACTTACTCTAGACCTAAATTTCACCCTAACCTTAAACCTAATCAGAAAACTAGAGGTTTAACCCCTAACCATAACCATAAAACTAACCCTAAAAACCATAGTTCTTACATTAGCCATTGCTCTACCCTAGCCATAACCGTAACACAAAAACTAGCCCTAATCCAAGCCCTAAATCTAGCTTTAACCCTAAACATAGCCCTAACCCTAACTCTAACCCTATCCCTTACCCTATGCCAAATCCTAATCCTAAGGCTAATCCTAATCATAATCCCAACCCTAACCCTATCTCTAACCATCTCCATTACCTTAATGATAACCCTAATGCTTCTGCTAAACCTAGGCCGAACCATAATCCTATCCTTAACCCTAAACCTATCCATTACCCTACACCTAACCTGAACTCTAAACCTAAAACTATCATTAACCTATCCCTAAACATAATGATTACTTGAGACTTAAACCTAAACCTTAATCTAATAAAAACCCTAACCCCGACCCTGACCCTAATAATACCCATAGCTCTAAACCTGACCCTAACAAGAAACCTGACCCTTACTATAGACCTAGCTATAAATCTAACCCTAAAACTCCCCTGACTGTAACCCTAGACCTGACATTAGCCCTAGCTCTAATCCTAGTCCTAATCCTAACACAAATCTTAGCCCACATTCTAGCCATAAAAGTCACCTTAATCATAAACCTATCCCTAATCATAACCTTAAATATAATCCTAACACTAGTCCTAAAAGTAAATATAATCACATCCCTTACCCTAAACCTAACCCTAACCCTAACCCTAAAATTATCCCTAGCCCTTAACCTAGGCCTAACCCTAACACTAACCCTAGTCCTAATCTCAGCCGTTATTTAGCCCTATCTCAACCCTACCCTAACCCTAGCCCTAAGACTAACTCAAACTTTCACCCTAGCCTTATACCTAGTTCTAACCCTATCCCGTGCCATCACCTTATACCTATCCCTAAACTTAGCCCTAATTCTAGCCCTATCCTTACCCCTAGCTCAAAGCCTAGATATAAACCTATCTCTAAATCTAACCCTAAACCTAAGCCTGAACCTCACACTAGCCCTAATCCTAAAACTAGCCCTAACTCTACCCCTAGCCCTAAAACAAAACCAAATCATAAACCTAACCCTACACCTAGCCCTAATCCTATCTCTAATTCTAGTCCTAACCATAACCTGAAAACTAATCTGGAATCTGACTCTGACCCTAACAATAAACATAGCTCTAAACATCATCATAACCGTAAATTTAACCCTAACACTAGACATAGCCCTATCCCTGACTCTATCACTAGCTTTAATTATAATGCTACTTTGTACTTTAGCCGTAGCCTTAACCCTAGCCCTATTCTAACCCCAAACCTAGCCTTAATCCGAGTCCTAAACCTAGGTTTTTTTTTTTTTTTTTTTTTAGTTTTCGGTGGACACAACATCTTTATTTTATTGGTATGTGGTGCTGAGGATCAAACCCAGCACCCTGTGCATGCCAGGCAAGCATGCTACTTCTTGAACCACATCCCCAGCTTCTAAACCTAGCTTTAACCCTAAACGTGAATCGAACCCTAACCCCCCAAAAGCCCTAATCCTATACATAACCCAACCCCTAATCTGAAGTCTAACCTTATCTATTACCCTAATGATAACCATTATGCTAACCGTAGGCCTAACCCTAACCCTATCCAATACACTGAACCACATCTAAACCCTAAACCTAACCCTTTCATTACCTTAACCCAAAATCCTAATGATAATTCAAGCCCTAAACCTAAACCCTAACCTAACCCCAACCCTCACTTGATCCTGAACCTAATAATAACCCTAGTTCTAAAACTGACCCTTAGTATACACTTAACCTGTACACTGGACCGAGCCATAAACAAAACACTAAATCTATCCCTAACTGTAACCCTAGACCTGACATTAGCCCTAGCCCTATTACTAGCCCTAACCCAACACAAACATTAGACCTCATCCTAGCCCTAAATCTAGCTTTAATCATAACCCTAAACATAACCCTAACCTTAACCCTAATACTAACCCTTGTCCTAGCCTTCAAAGTAGCTATAACCAATATCTTACCCTAAACACAATCCTAACTCTAACCCTAACCCAAGGCCTAAACCTAACACTAACACTATCCCTAATTTAGCCCTATCCCTTACCCTAACCCCAACCCTAATCCTAACCCTAATACTAACTCTAACACTCATACTAGCCATATCACTAGTTCTAAACCTATCCCTTACCATAATCCTAAACCTAACCAAAACCTTAGTCCAAACCCTTGCCCTATCATTAGCCCTAGCCCTAACCATAGGTCAAAACCTAACTCTAAATCTAACCCTAACCCGAAGCCTAAGCCTAACCAATATAAATACATTTATATTTAGACTCTGTGTCTATAGATGTTGGCTTCAATTATTACTTAGAATATAGTCATTAGTTTCATAAAAGCATACCATTTCTCATGGTGTATAGAAAACTGAGGGTCAGGGGCATGATGCTATATTAAGGGGGAAAGGAATGAGGATATGTAATTAATCTAACTTAGCAACTTTGGAGGAAAACTCTAATGAATAGACAGGGGGAATTTATGGAAGAATGTACAAATTCAAACTCCTTATCTGTACTCATAAAATTACCCTATGTATAAATAGTAAAAGTTAGGAGGCTGAAAGTGGGATAGAAGGAGAAAGAAAAAAGAAGAAAAAATAACAAGGAAAGAAAGAAAGAGAGGGAGAAAGAAAATAACAGCAAATAAAGAGGTGGTGTGGTGGGGCCTATGCAATTCCTCTAAATTATACAATTCTAGTAATTCAGTTCTTAAAGTCCAATTTCACAGAGTGTTCTTGGTTTCACATATGTTGAGGTTGTGAGGACCAGAGGGGGAAGGGTTTAGGAGAATGGATTAGGAGAGCAAGAAAAGAAAAGTAAGAAAGAAAAAAAAGGCTCTCAGAACTCTGTTTTCTTTTCTTGCATTAGGTAGTGTTGTCTATTTCTAGCTTGAGTCTCTGTGCTCAGGGTGGTGGAAGTAGCCAGGGTGAGAGGGCTTGAGCTTTTACCTGGAGCCTCCCTACTCTTAGTGTCTAAATTGGAAACCAGATCCCTGTAGTGTTGCTGTTCCGCATTGATAGATACACCCCCCAAAACTTGAGAGAAAAATCTTGAGTTATCACCGCTGGAGGTAGAGGAGTTGAAAACTGGGTACCTGATAAGCTGCAGAACTCAGCTGGTAGCCATGCCCAGTGATAGATGGCGAGTAAGGTTTTGCAAGATGGATTCCATCTATTACCCATGTATGGTGTTTGGTTTGGTAGGTGGTACTGGAATGACCTTGTGCTGTGTCCAGAGCTCGGTCTGGTGACATGAAAGCAAAGCCTCTGTGTTCTGTGCTGCCTTCCATCTGTGCAGAGAGTGCCTGTGTGGCTGAGACTGCTGTCTGCACCCAGAGTAACAGTGCAGCCAAGCCTTCCATCTGCACCAAGAGCACCCATGTGGCCCTTGTTTTCTAGAAAATTTCTATGATACTGGGTAGGATTCATCTTTCACTTAGCCTTACTATGCACCACAGATTTGGGTCTTGTCGGTTCAATGGTTCGATGTCAGGAACAGTTTGTATTTTAAGGTTTCCCTTCATTATGGCTTATTGATGTGAATGAAAATTGAGCTGGAAATCAAAGAGGGTTGGCAGGACGTTCTTGAAACTTCACACAATCAGTTTTCAGTGGGTACTCTCTGGTTTTTCTCTTTTGAAGGTTGGCCAATTATGAAGCATGCAAAAGAAACTGTATCCGAAAGCCCTTAAAAAGAAAACAGAGAAACATGAATGTACTGAAATAACTCTCCCAACAATTTGATCAGATTTCTTTGATACTACACAGTATTCATCTTTTAGCTTGCTCCACTAGGCTTTGCAAGGTTGGCTCTTCTAGGATCAATGGTTCTCTAAACAGGTAAGTGTTAGGGTTAAGTTTAGGGTTAGGGCTAGCTTTAGAGCTAGTGTTAGGGTTAGAATTTGTTTTGTTCAAATTTCTTTGATACTGGAAAGATTTATCTTTTACCTAGCCTTACTATGTGCCCCAGTTTGGGGCCTTCTGGGTTCAAAGGTTCGCTGTTGGGGATAGTTTGTTTTTAATGTCTCACTTCATTTTGACCTATATAGGTAAATGAGAATGGAGCTGGAAATCAGAGGGTTGGTGCTAGCTGGTTGAAACTTCACATACCTAATCAGTTGTCTGTGGGCACTCTCTGGTTTCTTTCTTTTTTTTTTTTCAGATCTTGATTCTGTTATTTAATGTCCTTTGTGAAGTTTCTGAATGTCTCCGCCCTTTCTTGACCTGCGAACGGGAGATAACAGGCCCCACCTGAGTGTTAGTAATACTTACACAAAGTGTCAAACACATAGTAAGTGCTCATGAAATCGTCCCTGTGTTATTGAGTTGATTCCCATAATATTAGAGACACACTTGATTATGTCTGCACCCTGCTTAATTGTGGCACTGGGGAAAGGTTCCCTGTATTCCTCTCTGTAATTTTCTTTTTTTATTTTTAATTTTTTATTGTGGGTTGTAAAAGTATCAATAAGCTGAAGCATGCAAAACCAGTTTATCCAAGAGCACTTTAGGAGAAAACAGGGCAATATGCATGTACTGAAATACCTCCCTCAGTTATTTGGTCAGATTTCTTCGATACTGTGCAGGATTCATATGTAAGCTTGCCCCACTTGTCTCCCCAAGTTTAAAACTTTTATGATCAAAGGTTCTCTTAACAGGTTAGGCTTAGGGTTATGGTTAGAGTTAGGGTTAGAACTATTGTTAGGGTTAGAGTTAGTTTTTTTCAACCTTTTGAATACTGGGCAGGATTTATCTTTTTCCTATTCTTTGTATGCTCCCATTGTTTGGGCCTTCGAGTAAAAGGGTTTGCTCTCAGGAGCAGTTTCAATTTTCATGTTTCACTTCATTTTGCCCTATAGGGGTGAATAGAAATGGAGCTGGACTCAAACAGGATTTTTGCTAGCTGTTTTAAACTTCACACACTCAATCAGTTCTCTGTGCACATTCTCTCATTTGTTTCTTGTGGTAGTAGCCCAAAGCTGAATTTGAAAGAAACAGCTTTATCTGTGAACATGTTAGGAGCAAGATTCATTTTTTTTTCCATGGATTACTTTGATATTGTACAGGATTCATCGTTTTCCTAGTCTTAGTAGGATCCCCATGATTGGATTTTCACGTTTTGCCAGTTCACTGTCAGGAACAGTTTGAATTTTTAGGTTTCACATTATTATGGTTTATAGAAGTGAATTAAACTGGAGCTGTAAATCAAACAGAGTTAGTACTAGCTGCTTGAAACTGCACATACTCAATCAGCTCTCTGTGGGCACTCTCTGGTTGTTCCTTGAAAAAGAACCTTAAACTGAAGCATGAAAAAATAATTTATCCAAAAACACATTAGGAGAAAACAGGGAAATATGAACGTACTGAAAAACCTTCCCCAAATTATTTGTTCAGATTTATATGATACTGCACAGTTTTCATCTGTTAGCTTGCCCCACTGGGCTCCTTTATTTGGGGACTACTATGATCATTGGTTTTTTAAACAGGTTAGTTTAGATTTAGTATTAGGTTTGGGCTAGGGTTACAGCTAGTGTTTTGTTAGATTTAGTTTTATTCAAATTTCTTTCTTACTCGGCAGGATTCAACTTTTACCTAGCCTTACTACATTCTTTATATTGGGCCCTCTTGGGTCAAGGGTTTGGTCTCCTGAACAGTTTATATTTTAAGTTTTCATTTCATTTTGACCTATGCATATAAATGGAAATGGAGCAGGAAATTCAACAGGGTTGGTGCTAACTACTTTGAACATCACACACTCAATCAGTTTTCTATGGGCATTCTCTGGTTTATTCCTTGTAAATGTAGCCCTAAGCTGAAGCATGCAAAGCAAATTTATGTGAAAGCACTTTACGAGAAAACAGGGAAATATGCATGTACTGAACTACGTTCCCAATTATTTTGTCAGATTTCTTTGATATTGGGCAGGATTAATCTGTTAGCTTGCCCCACTATGCTCCTCATCTTTGAGACCTCTATGATCAAAGGTTCTTGAAACAGGTTAGGTAAGAGTTATGTCTAGTGTTAGGGTTAGCGTTTGTCTTGTTCAAATTTCTTTAATACTGGGCAGGATACATTTTTACCTAGCCTTACTATATTCCCCAGGTTTCGCATTCTCAGTTCAATTCTTTGCTGACAGGAACAATTTGTATTTTGTGGATTCACTTCATTTTGATCTACATTGGTAAACGGACATGAAGCTGGAAATCAAACAAGGTTGGTGCTAACTGCTTGAAACTTCACACACTCAATCAATTCTCTGAGGGCACTCTCTGGTTTGTTCCTTGTGAAATTGGTAGTAAGCTGAAACATGCAATACAAATTTATCTGAGAACACTTTAGGAGAAAACTGGGAACTATGCATGTACTGAAATAGCTCCTCCAATTATTTTGTCAGATTTCTTTGAAACTGCCCATGATTCATCTGTAAGCTTCCCCACTAGATTCCCCAATTTTGAAACATCTATGATCAAAAGTTCTCTAAACAGATTCGGTTTAGGGTTAGACTTAGTGTTAGGACTAGGTTTAGACCTGGTGTTAGGGTTAGAGATAGTTCTTTTTTTTTTAATTTCTATGATACTGGGCAGGATTCACCTTTTTCCTATTTTTACTATACCCCATATATTTGGGCCTACTACGTAAAAGGTTTTTCTCTCAGGAACAGTTTCAATTTTCATGTTTCTCTTCTTTTTGCCCTCTAGGGGTGAATGGAAATGAAGCTAGAAATCAAACAGGGTTTGTGCTAGCTGCTTGAAACTTCACACACTTAATCAGTTCTCAGTGAGTATTTTCTGTTTTGTTTCCTGTGAAGTATCCCTAAGCTGAAGTAGAAAGAAACAACTTTATCTCTGAGTGTTTTAGGAGCAAGCAAAATACACATGTACTGAAAGAGCTTCTAATTTTTTTGGTCATATTACTTTGATACTGTACAGGATTCAGTATGGGCCTTCAAGGTTCAATGGTTCAGTGTCAGGAACAGTTTGAATTTTTAGTTTTCACTACATTATGGCCTATAGGTGTGAATGCCAATGGAGCTGGAAATCAAACAGTGTTGGTGCTAGCTGCATGAAACTTCACACACTCAATCACTTCGCTGTGGGCATGCTCTGGTTTGTTCCTTGTGAAAGCACCTTAAGCTGAAGCATGAAAATCAATTTATCCAAGAGCACTTTAGGAGAAAACAGGGGAAATAGGCATGTACTGAAACCCCTTCCCCAATTATTGGTCAGAATTTTTGATACTGGGGAGGATTCATCTATTATCTTGCCCTACTAGGCACCCCAAGTTTGCGACTTTTATCATCAAGCTCTATAAACAAGAAAGTCTTAGTTTTAGGATTAGGATTAGGGCTAGGGTTAGAACTAATGTTCAGGTTAGAGGTAGTTTTGTTCAAATTTCTTTGATACTGGTCAGGATTCATCTTTTACCTAGCATTACTCTGATTCCTATGTTGGACCTTCTCAGTTCAAGTTTTGCTGTCAGGAACAGTTTATGTTTTAAGGTTTCATTTCATCTTGACTTCTATGGGTTAGGGTTAGATTTAGGTTTAGGGCTATGGCTCAGTTTTGTTTTAGGGCTAGGGCTAGGGTTAGGGCTATATTTTGAATTAGTGTTAGGGTTAGGGCTAGTGTCAGGGTGAGGTTTAGGGTTGGGTTTAGGGTTAGATTTAGAGATAGGGTTAGATCCAGAATTAGGGTTAGGGCTAGGGTTAGTGTTATGGTAAGGAATTGGGTTAGAACTAGGGAAATAGCTAGGACAAGAGTTAGATTTAGATTATGATTAGATTTAGGGTTAGGGTTAGGGTTAAAGCTAAAATAGGTCTGGGATTAGAGCTAGGGTTAGTGTTAGGGTTAGGCCTAGCGGTAGGGCTAGGTTTAGGATTAGCATTGAGGTCAGGATTAAGTTTAGGGGAATGGGTGGAGTTATAGCTAGCTTTACAGCTAGGGAGAGGGTTAGAATAAGGATTAGAACAAGGGTTAGTGTTTAGGTTAGGATTGAAGCTAGGTTTAGGGCTAGGGTTTCTGTTAGGTTCAGCGCTAGAATGAGGGCTAGGGCTAATGTAAAGTCTAGGGTTATGATTAAGGATAGTTTTAGGGTTAGGTTATTGCTAGGTCTAGTGTCAGAGCTATGTTTAGGGTAAGGGTCAGGTTTAGATTTAGGGTATTATTAGGTTTAGGGTCAGGGTTAGCATTTGATTTAGGTCAAAGTTTAGTTTTAGGGCTTGAATTAGTGTTAGGTTTAGGCTGAGGGTTAGATTAATGAATAGGGTTATGTTTAGGTTTCAGTTAAGGTTTAGGGTAATGGATGGGTTAGGTTTAGCCATACGGTGAAGGTTAGCATTAGGTAACAATTATGTTTACAATAATGGATAGATTTAGAGCTAGAGTTATGGCTAGGTTATGGTTTGGATTAGTCTAAAATTAGAGTTAGATTTAGGGATAGGGGTAGGGTTTGGTTTTACAGTAATTGTTAGGTTTAGGGCTAGTGTTATGGGTAGTTTAGGGTAAGGGTTACTGTTTGAGCTTGGGTAATGGCTAGGGCGAGGGTTAGTTTTACATTCAGGTCTAGGGATATGTTTATGGTTAGGGTTTGGTTTAGGGTTCAGGTTATGGCTAGAGTTTTCATTACAGTTAGGGTTAGGTTTAGGGTAATGGATCATGCTAGATTTAGGGTTAGGGTTAGGGTTTGGATTAGGGCTAGTCTTAGGATTAGGTTTAGTGTAATGCTTAATATTTTTGCTAGGGTTAGGGCTATAGTGAGGTTTAGGTTTATGGTTAGGTCTTGGTATATGTTTATGGTTAGAGTTAGGTTTAGTGTTAGGGATTGGGTTATAATTAGGTAATTGACAGAATTAGAACTAAAGTTCAAGCTAGGATTAAGGTTAGGATAAAAGCTAGGTTTAGGGTTATGGTTTTGGATAGGGCTAGGATAATGTTTAGTGTAAGGATTTGGCTTTGAGCTAGGGTTAGGTCTAAGGCAAGTGTTAGTGTTAAGGTTAATGTTAGGGCTAGGGTTATGTTTAGGGTTATGCTTAGGGCTAAGTTTAGGCCTAGAATTATGGCTAGGTTTTGTGTTAGGTTTAGGGCTAGGGTTAGGGCTAAGGTTAAGGTTAGGTCTACTGTTAGGGTTAAGATTAGTGTTAAAATAAGGTTAGTGCTAGTGTTATGTTTAGGGCTAGTATTAGGGTTAGGATTATGGCTAGGTCTAGTGTTAGGACTAGGTTTTGGGTTAGGGTCAGGTTTAGAGGTAGGTTAATGTTAGGGTCAGGGTCAGTGTTCCGAATAGGATTAGGGTTAGGGTTAGAGCCAGAATTAGGACTACTGTTAGGTCTATGTGTAGGGTAAGTGTTTAGTTTAGGTTAAGGCTTGTTGTTAGGGCTAGAGCTAGGATTTTGTTTAGGTCTAGGGCTAGAATTATAGCTATATTTAAGATCAGCTTTGGGTCTAGATCTATGTTAGGGTTAGGTATAGGTATAGTCTTAGTGGTAGGGCTAGTGTTAGGCTTTGGTTTAGGGTTAGGGTCAGGTTTAGACCTAGGTTTACTGTTAGGATCACAATAAGGGTCCGGGATAGGGTTAGAACTAGAATGAGGACTAGGGTTAGAACTACTAATACTGTTAGTGTTTAAGTTAGGCTAAGGTTTAGGGCTAGGACTAGGGTTAGCATTTGGTTTAGGGTTTGGCTTAGGGTAAGGAATAAGTTTAGGGCTAGGGCTAGGGTTAGGGTTAGGGATAGAATTAGGGTTAAGATTAGGGTTTAACCTAGGGTTAGGGCTAGAATTAGGGGTAGGATTTGTGTCAGGATTAGGGCTAGGTTTATGACAACAACTAATGTATGATCTAGGGTTACAATTAGGGCTAGTTTTGGGGTTAGGGTTAAGGCTAGGTCTGGTGTTAGTGTTAATTTAAAGTTATGGTGATGTTTAG
Source organism: Marmota marmota marmota (assembly GCF_001458135.2). Classification (NCBI taxonomy): domain Eukaryota; kingdom Metazoa; phylum Chordata; class Mammalia; order Rodentia; family Sciuridae; genus Marmota; species Marmota marmota. The sequence continues at coordinate 18,850 of NW_026007445.1, forward strand.
AGCTAGGATTAGTGTTAGGATCAGTGTCAGGTTCAGGGTTATTTTTAGAGTTAGGGTTAGGTCTAGATGTTGGTTTATGGTTTGGTTTAGGTTAAGGGTTAGGGTTAAGGATATGGCTTGGTTTTGTTTTAAGACTAGGGGTAAGGCAAGTTTTAGGATTAGCATTATTGTTAGGGCTAGTGTTAGGGTTTGGTTTAGAATTGTGGTTATGATTAAATTTAGAGTTAGGTTTAAATTTAGAGTTAGGTTTAGATCTAGGGTTTGGCTAGGGCTAAGGATTAAACTAGGGATAGGGCTAGGGCAAGAGTTAGAGTTAGCCTTAAGGCTAGGTTTAGGGTTAGGATAGGACAAAATTAGGGTTAGTGCTAGGCTTAGTGTTAGATTAGGCCTAGGGTTAGGGTAAGGGTTGGGGTTACATTTAAGATTATGGTTAGGTTTAGGTTATGGTTATGTTTAGGGTAAGGGATGGGGTTATAGCTAGTTTTAGGGCTAGGGTCAGGGTTAGAATTAGGGTTAAACATCGGGTTATGGTTCGAGTTAGAATTAAGGCTAGGTTTAGGGCTAATATTAGGGCTAGGGCTAATTTCAGTTCCAGCTTTACAGTTAAAGATAGTTTAGGGTTAGGTTAGATGTAGTGTTAGGTTTAGGGTTAGGGTCAGGTTTAGAGCTAAGGGTATTGTTTGGATCAGAGTCATGATTAGTGTTTCTGATAGGTTAATGTTTAAATTTGGGGCTCAAATTAGCATAGGTTTAGGATTAGGGTAATGATATACTTAGGTTAGGTTTCAAGTTAGGTTTAGGGTAATGGATAGGGTTAGGATTAGGGATACGGTAAGGTTTAAGTGTAGGGTTAGCATTAGGGTTAGGATTATGGTTAGGGTAATGGATAGGGTTAGAGCTAGGTTTAGAGCTAAGGTTATGGTTATTATTAGTGCTAGGTTTAGGGTTATTGTTAGGGTTAGGGTTAAAGCTTGGTTTAGGGCTCAGATTAGGCTAGGTTTTGGGTTAAGTTAGGGATAGGGTTAGGGTTTTGGCTAATGTAAGTACTAGGGTTACAATTAGGTCTAGTATTAGGGTTAGGGTTAGGGTTAGGGCTAGGTCTAGGGTTATGTTTAGGGTGATGTTTAAAGCTAGGGTTAGTGTTAGCATCACAAACAGGGTTAGGGTTAGTTTTAGGGTTCTGCTTAAAACTAGAATTAGGGATAGAGTTAGGAAATTGTGTAGGATTAGGTTTTGGTTTAGGTTAAGGGTTAGGGTTAGGGCTATGGCTCAGTTTTGTATTAGGGCTAGGGGTAGATTTAGGGCTAGTTTTAGTAGTGCCATTAGGGTTAGGGTTAGGGTTAATGTTAGGTTTAAGCTTAGGCTTTGCATTAGGGTTAGATTTAGAGTTAAGGTTAGATCTACATTTAGGGCTAGGGCTAAGGAAATGGCTAGGGTTAGGCCAAGGGTTAGGGCTAGATTTAGAGTTCCAGTAAGGAATAGGGTTAGAACTAGTTTTAGGGCTAGGGAGAGAGTTAGATTTAGTTTGAGGGCTAGGGTTAGGGTTAGGTTTAGGGATAGGGCTAAGTTATGTCTAAGATTAGGGATAGGGTTGGTTTTAAGTTAGGCCTAGGTTTAAGGTTAGGGTTATGATTAAGGCTATGTTTAGTGCTAATATGGGCTAGAGTTTGTGTTAACGTTAGGGCTAGGATTATATCTAGGGCCAATGTCAGATCTAGGGTTATGGTTATGGATAGTTTTAAGGTTAGGTTTTGGCTAAGTCTAATGTAAGGATTAGGTTCAGGGTAAAGGTCAGCTAGAGGAATTATTAAGGTCAGGGTCATGGTTAGGGTTTATTTTAGGTTTGAGTTTAGCATTAGGACTCAAATTAGCATTAGGGTTATGGTTAGGATAATGATAGTGTTAGATTTAGGGTTCAGGTTAAGTTTAGGGTAATTGATAAGGTTGGAGTTAGTGATAGGTTTAGGGTTAGGCCTAGGGTTAGCATTTGGAAAAGACTTATGTTTAGGGTAATGGATACAGTTAGAGTTAAGGTTAGGGCTAGGTTTATGGTTAGGATTAGGTCTTGAGAGAGGGTTAGGCCTAGAATTAGCATTTGTGTATTGGTTATTATTAGGGTAATGGATACAGTTAGAGGTAAGGTTATAGCTAGACTTATGGTTAGGATTTGGTCTTGAGTTAGTGTTAGGGTATGTGTTAGAACTAGGTTTAGGGTTAGTGTTATGTTCAGTGTAAGAGTTAGGTTCTGAGCTATGATTAGGGTTAGAGAAAGGGTTAGGTTCAGGGTTATGTTTAGGGATAGGATTATGATAGGTTTAAGTTTCGGGTTAGGGTTAGGGAAATGATTATAATTAAGTTTAGGTTTAGGGTTAGGTCTATGATAAAGTTATGTTTAGGTTTAAGGTAAGGGTTATGGTTTGATTTAATTACGGCTATAGCAAATATTAGCTTAGGGTTATGTCTAGTGTTAGTTTTCTGTTTAGGGTAAGAATTATTGTTAGGGTTAAGGCTAGGGTTACAATTAGGGTTAGGATTAGGGTAATGGGTAAGTTTAGAGCTAGGATTAGCACTTGTGTTAAGGTTAGGATTAGGACTAGGTTTACGGTTGGATTCAGGGATAGGTCTAGGTTTATGTTTATACTAAGTGTTAGGTTTTGATCTAGGATTAGGACTAAGGCGAGGCTTAGGTTTGGGTTATGGCTAGGGTTAGGGTTAGGTTTATGCTTAGGGCTAGGTTAAGGCCTAGGTTTAGCTCTAGGTTTTGTGTTAGGATTAGGCCTAGGGTTAAAGCCGATGGTAATGTAGGAGCTAGGATTATGATTAGGGCTAGTTTTGGGGTTAGGGTTATGCCAAGATCTAGTGTTAGGTTTAGATTTTCAGTTAGGGTCAGGTTTAGAATTATGTTTACTTTTAAAGGCAGAGTCAGTTTTGGGTTTAGAGTTCAAGTTAGGATTACAGCCAGAATTAGGATTAGGTTTAGGTCTAGGTATAGGTTTAGTGTTTGTGTTAGGATAAGGGTTATTGTTAGGCCTACGACTAGGTTTATGTTTAGGTCTAGGGATAGAGATAAGGCTAGATTTAGGATTAGGTTTAGGTTCAGTGCTAGTGTTAGGTTTTAGTCTAGTGTTAGGGTCAGGTTTAGAACTAGGGTTTGTGTTAGGGTCAGGATAAGGGTCAGGGTTAGTGTGTGGATTTGGGATAAGATTAGAGTTAGAATAAGGGATAGGTTCAGGACTATTAATAAGGTTAGGATTTTGGTTAGCCTAAGGATTAGGCATAGGTTTAGGGCTACCATTTTGGTTAGGGTTATTCATAGGGTAAAAGATAGCCTTAGAGCTAGGGTTAGGGCTAGAGTTAGGGTTATGGTTAATTCTAGGTTTAGGGCTCAGATTAAAACTAGTTTTTGGGTTAGGGTTAGGGCTAATGATAGGGTAATGGCTAATATAAGAACTAGGGTTACAATGAGGGTTAGTTTTAGGGTTCAGGTTAGGGGAAGGTCTAGTGTTAGGGTTAGGTTAAAAGTTACATTGATATTTAGAGCTAGGGTTAGTGTTAGGTTATGAGTCAGGGTCAGGGTTAGAGTTAGGACTTGAATTAGAAATAGGTTTACTTTTAGGTTTCAGTTTAAGGTTAGGAGGGTGTTTACAGCTAGGGTGAGTGTTAGGATATGAGTCAGGGTCTGAGTTAGATTTAAGGTTAGCTTTAGGATTCAAATAAGGGTTTGGTTAGGTCTAGGTGTAGAGTTAGGGTTTGGTTAAGTTAAGGTTTATGGTTAGGGCTGTTGCTCAGTTTGTTTTACTTCTAGAGTTAGGGTTAGGGCTAGTTTTACCATTAGCTTTAGGGTTAGTGCTAGTTTTAGTGTTTGGCTTAGGCTTAGGGTTAGGGTTAGATTTTGAGTTAGGGTTAGATCTAAGCTTAGGGCTAGGACTATGGATATGGCAAGGTTTAGGGCTAGGGTTAGGGTATGGTAATGATAAGCTTAGAACTAGGGATAGGGATAGTGTGAGAGTTAGAGTATGTCTTAGGTCTAGGGTTAGGGTTAGGTTTATGTATATGTTTGTGGTATGGCCAGTGTTACGGTTTGCTCTAGGTTGAGGGTCAGTTTTAGACCTAGGGTTTTTGTTAGGGTCAGAAAAAGGGTCAGGGTTAGCATAAGGGTTTGGGAAAGGATTAGAGCTAGAATGAGGGCTAGGGTCAGGACTAATAATAGGGTTTGGATTTTGGTTACCCTAAAGATTAGGGATAGATCTAAGTTTACCATTAGGGTTAATGTTTCACTTTGGGTAAAGGAGAGAGTTAGAGCTAAACTCAGGGCTAGAGTTAGGGTAGAGTTAAGGTTAAATTAGGTTTAGTGTTCTGTTTAGGGCTACTTTTGTGTTAAGGTTAGGACTACAAATAGGGCAATCACTAATATAAGAATTAGGGTTACAATTAGTGTTAGTTTTAGGGTTAGGGTTAGGGTTAGTGGTAGTTTTAGTGTTAGGGTTAACTTTAAGTTTAGGGTGATATTTATATCTAGGGTTAGTTTTAGGATATGAGTCAGGGTCAGGGTTAGGGTTAGGACTCACATAAGGGCTAGGGTTACTGTTAAGTTTTGGTTTAAGTTTAGGATTGTGTTTCGAGCTAAGGTGAGTTTAGCATAGGAGTCAGTGTCAGGTATACTTTTAAGGTTAGGGTTAGGACTTGAATTAAGGCTATGGTTAGGTCTAGGTGTAGTGTTAGGATTTGTTTAAGTTAGATTTATGTTTAGGTCTTTTGCTCTTTTTTTTAACTGCTAGTGGTAGGGTTAGGGCTAGTTTTATGATTAGAGTTAGGGTTAGGTTTAGTGTAAGTGTGAGGCTTTGGCATAGGGTTAGGGCTCGGACTAAGGATTGGGCAAGGGTTAGGCTAGAGTTAGGGTTATGGTAAGGGCTAGGAATAGAAATAGTGATAGGGATAGTGTGAGAATTATTGTTAGTCTTAGGGCTAAGGTTAGGGTTAGGGTTAGGAATAGGGCTAAATTAGGGCTAGGATTAGGTCTACGGTTAGTGTTCAGTTTAAGCATAGAATTAGGGTTAGATTTAGTATTTAGTTTAGGATAAGGGATGGTATTATGCTAGTTTTAGAGGTAGGGAGATGTTTAAGGGTTAGGATTCGGGTTACGATTAAGGCTAGGTTTAGGGCTAGGATGAGGGCTCTGTTTTGTTTTAGGGTTAAGGCTACAATTAGGAGTATGGCTAATTTCAAGTCTAGAATTATGTTTAAAGATAGTTTTAATGTTAGGATTATGGGAACATCTAGTGTAAGGTTTAGATTTAGGGTTAGGGTCAGGTTTAGGGCTAGGGGTATTATTAAGGTGAAGATCTAGTTTAGGGTTTGGAATAGGTTAAGGCTTAGAGTTAGGGATTAAATTAGCATTAGGGTAAGGGTTTGAGTAATGATAGGCTTAAAATTAGGGTTCATGTTAAGTTTAGGGAAATGGATAAGGATAGGATTACAGATAGGGTTAGGTTTAGGCCAAAGGTTAGCATAGGGTTAGGGTTATTGTTATGGTAATGTATAGGGTTAGGGCTAGGGTTATGGTTATGATTAGGGCTAGGGCTAGGGTTAGGGTTAGGATTAGGGGTAAAGCTCAGGATAGGGCTCGGATTAGGGCTACGATTTGGGTTAAGTTAATGCTAGGGTTAGGATTATGGCTAATGTAAATACAATGGTTATGATTAGGTCTAATTTTAGGGTTAAGATTAGGTCTAGGTTTAGTATTAGGGTTAGTGTTAGGATTAGGGTGATGTTTAGAGCTAGGATTAGTGTTAGTGTCAGAGTCAGTGTCAGGGTTAGTTTTAGGGTTTGGCTTAAAACTCAAATTAGGGCTAGGGTTAGGGGTAGGTGTATGGTTAGTGTTTGCTTTAGTTTAAGGGTTAGGGATAGAGCTTATGGCTTGGTTTTGTTTTAGGGCTAGGTCTAGAATTAGGGCTAGTTTTAGGATTAGTGTTAGGATTAGGTCTAGGGTTAGGATTAGGCTTAGGCTTTGGGTCAGGGTTAGATTTAGAGATAGATTATGATCTAAGGTTAGTACTTGGGCTATGTATAGGGCAAGGGTTAGGACTAAGTTTAGGGCTAGGGTTAGGGTTACATTAAGGGATAGGGTTAGAACTGGTGATAGGGCTAGTGTGAGAGTCAGATTTATTCATAGGTCTAGGGTTATGGTTAGGTTTAAAGATAGGGTGAAATTAGGTCTAAGATTAGGGCTAGGGTTATTTATGGGGTTAGAGCTAAGGTTAGGGTTATGGTTAGGGTTAATCTAGGTTTAGGGCTAGGATAAGGGCTGAGGTTTTTGTTAGGGTTAGGGCTAGAGCTAATGTCAGGTATGGGGTTACGGTTGAGGAGAGGACAATTTTAGGATTAGGTTTATGGCTAGGTCTAGTTTAAGGGTTAGCTTTACGGTTAAGGGTCAGGTTTAGAGCTAGGGGAATTATTAGGGTCAGGATCAGGTTAGAGTTTGGTTGAGGTTAGGGTTTAGGGTTAGGGCTCAAATAAGCATTAGGTCAGGGTTAGTGTAATGATAGTTTTTGTTTAGTGTTCAGGTTAGGTTTATGGTAATTGATAGGGTTGTGTTTAGCGATAGGGTTTGTGTTAGGCCTAGGGTTAGCATTAGGGTAAGGGTAATGGTTAGGATAATGGATAGGGTTAGAGCTAAGATTAGGGATAGGGTTATGGTCAGGAATAGGTCTTGAGTTAGGGTTAGGTTTAGGGTTAAAACTAGGGTTAGTTTTAGGGTTATGTTTAGCATAAGAGTTAGATTTTTAGCCAGGGTTAGGGCTAGGGTGAGGGTTAGGTTTAGGGTTAGGTCTAGGGATAAGATTATAGTTCCAGTTAGGATTGGATTAGGGCTAGCATCATCATTAGATGTAGGTGTAGGGTTAGAGTATTGGATATGGTTAGATGTAGGCATAGGGTTATGGTTAGTGTTATATTGAGGTTTCGGTTTAGGGTTAGGGCTATGGTTATGTTTAGGCTTATAGTAAGGGTTTGGGTTTTAGCTAGAGTTAGGTCTATGGCAAGTGTGAGGTTTAGGGTTGGGTCTAGTGTTAGTTTTCTGGTTAGGTTTAGGGTTAGGGTTAGGCTTAGGGTTATTAATAGGTTTAGGGTTAGTTTTAGTGTAATGGGTAGGTTTAGAGCTAAATATAGGGCTAGTGTGAAGTTTAGGATTATAGCTAGTGTTAGTGGTATATTTAGGGATAGATGTAAGTTTATGTTTAGGATAAGGGTCAGGCTTTGAGCTAGGGTTAGGACTAATCAAGTGTTAGGTTAGGGTTAGGGTTAGGGTTAGGGTTAGGGTTAATGTTATGCTTAGGCCTAGGATTAGCTCTAGGTTTTGTGTTAGGTTTAGGCCTAGGGTTAGTGATATGGATAATGTAAGATCTAGGGTTATGATTAGGGCTAGTTTGCGGGTTAGAATTTTGGCTGGGTCTGTGTTAGGTTTAGATTTTTGGTTAGGGTCAGGTTTAGATTTAGGTTTACTCTTAAAGGTAGGGTCAGTGTTTGGGTTTGAGTTAGAGTTAGGGTTACAGCCAGAATTAGAACTAAGTTTAGGTCTAGGGATAGGGTTAGTGTTTGTGTTAAGTTAAGGGTTACTTTAAAGTCTAGGTATAGGTTTTTGTTTAGGTCAAGGAATAAAGTTAAGGCTAGATTTAAGATTTGGTTTAGGTCTAGGGCTAGTGTTATGGTTTAGTCTAGGGTTAGGGCCAGGTCTAGACCTACGGTTAGTGTTAGGGTGAAAATAATGGTCAGGGTTAACATTTGGGTTTGGGATAGGTTTAGAGCTAGAGTGAGGTTAGGATTATGGTTATTAATAGGGTTAGGTCTTTGGTTAGCTTAAGGATTAGGGATAGGTCTAGGGATACCATAAGGGTTAGTGTTTCGTTTTGGGTAAGAGGCTTAGAGCTAGGGTTAGGGCTACAGTTAGGGTTAGGCTTAGGGTTTAATCTAGGTTTAGGGCTCAGATTAGGGCTAATTTTTGTGGTAGGGTTAGGGCTAATGTTAGGAAATGGATAATGTAAGAACTAGGTTACAATTAGGGTTAGGGGTACGGGTAGGTCTATTGTTAGGTTAGGTTTAATGTTAGGGTGATATTTATAGCTAGGTTAATATTAGGAAATGATTCAGAGACAGTGTTAGTGTTAGAGTTAGGACTCAAATAAGTGCTAGGATTACTTTTAGGGTTCAGTTTAAGGTGAGTGTGGTCTTTAGAGCTAGGGTGACTGTTAGGATATGAGTCAGCGTCAGAGTTAGTTTTAAGGTTAGTGTTATTACTCGAATTAAGGCTAGGGTTACTGTTAGGGTTAGGTTTAAGTTTAGGGTGGTGTTTAGACCTAGGGTGAGTGTTAGGATATGTTTCAGGGTCAGGGTTAGTTTAATGTTATGGTTAGGACTCGAAGAATTAGGGCTAGGGTTAGGTCTAGGTGTAGTGTTAGGGTTTGGCTTAAGTTAAGGTTTAAGATTAGGACTATTGCTCAGTTTTTTTAGAGAGAGAGAGAGAGAGAGAGAGAGAGAGAGAGAGAGAATTTTTAAATATTTTTTATTATTTAGTTTTTGGTGGAAAAAATCTTTTTAAATTATATTTTTATTGTTGCTGAGGATCGAACCCAGCAGCCTGCGAATGCCAGCCAGCTGATTATGCTACCTCTTTAGGCACATCCTCAGCCCATATTGCTCAGTTTTGTTTTTGTCCTAGGTTATATGATTAGCATTAGGATTAGGGCTAGTGTTTCTATTAGGCTTAGGCTTAGGGTTAGGTTAAGACTTAGAGTTAGGGTTAGATCTAGGGTTAGGGCTAGGTCTAAGGATAGGGCAAAGCTTAGTGCTAGGTTTAGGTTTATGGTAAATTATTGGGATGGAAGTAGGCATAAGGCTAGGGTGAGAGAGTTAGTCGTAGGGCTAGGGTTATGGTTAGTTTTAGAGATAGGGCTAAATCATGGCAGGTATTATAACTAGAGTTAGTGTTCAGCTTAGGCCTAGCATTAGGGCTAGATTTAGGTTAAGTTTAGGATAAGGGATGTGTAATATCAAGGTTTAGATTTAGAGAGAGGGTTAGAATTAGGATTAGGGCTAGGGTTAGGGTAGGGATTATGATTAAGCCTAGGTTTAGGGCTAGGATGAGGGCTAGGGTTTGTTGTAGGGTTAGGTCTAGAATTAGGGCTAGGGGTAATGTCAGGTATAGTGTTACAGTTAGGAGTAGTTTTAGGATTAGGTCTATATCTTAGTCTAGGGTAAGTGTTAAGTTTAGGTAAGGGTCAGTTTTAGAGCTAGGGGTATTTTTAGGTTCAGAGTCAGGGTTATGGTTTTAATTAGGTTAAGATTTATGGATGGGGCTCAAATGAGCATTAGGGTTAGAGTTAGGATTATGGTAATGAATAGGGTTAGGTTTAGGGTTAAGCGTAGGTTTAGGGTAATGGAGAGACTTAGGTTTTGCAATAGGGTTAGGGTTGTCATAAGGGTAATGTATAGGGTTAGGATTAGGGTTAGGGTTATTATTAGGGATAAGGCCAGGGTTATGTTTAGGCCAAAGGTTAGGCTTTGAGCTATGGTTAGGTCTAAGGTGAGGGTTAGGCTTAGGGTTGGGGCTAGTTTTATGGTTAGGGTTATGGCTAGGTCTAGTGTTAGGTTTAGATTTTGGTTTTGAGTCAGTTTTAGAGCTAGGTTTAGTGTTAGTGTCAGGGTCAGTGTTCAGATTAGAGTTAGGGCGAAAGCCAGAATCAGGAGTAGGGTTAGTTGTGGGGGTAGTGTTATTGTTTGGTTTAGATTAAGGGTTATTATTAGGGTTATGACTAAGTTTTTGTTTAGGTCTAAGGCTAGAGTTATTGCTATATTTATGATTAGGTTTAGGTCTAGTGGTAGTCTTAGGGTTAGGTTTAGGGAAAAGTTTACCGGTAGGGCTAGTTTCAGGGTTCAGTTTAGGATTAGGGTCAGGTTTAGACCTATAATTAATGTTGTGGTCAGAATAAGGGTGAAGAATAGGGTTAGGTTTTTGGTTAAGTTTAGAGCTAGAATGTGGGCTAGGGTTTGGACTAGTAATAGGGTTAGTGTTTGATTTAGGCTAAGAATTATGATTAGGACTAGGGTTAGCATTATGGATAAGGTTTGCCTTGGATAAACAATAGGGTTAGAGCTAGGCTTCGAGCTTTATTTAGGGTTAGGTTTAGGGTTTGCGTTAGGATTAGGGTTAGGGTTAAATCTATTTTTAGTGCTCAGATTAGGGCTATTTTTGTTTTGGGGTTAGGGCTAGGGTTAGGACTATGGCTAATGTAAGATCTAGGGTTATTATTAGGGTTAGTTTTAGGGTTAGGGTTTGGGCTAGGAATGGTGTTAGCATTTGCTTTATGGTTAGGGTGATATATAGAGCTAGGGTTAGTGTTTGGATATGAGTCAGTGTAAGGGTCAGTTTTAGTCCTAGAACTTGAATTTGACATAGGGTTATGGCTAGTTGTAGGGTTAGGGTTTGGTTTAGGTTAGGTTTAGGGTTAGGGTAATGGCTCTGTATTTTAGGGCTAGGGCTAGTGCTAGTGTTAGTTTTATGATTACTGATAGTGTTCAGCTAGTAATAGGGTGAGGTTTAGGCTTAAGGTTAGGGTTAGATTTAGAGTTTATAACCATAATTTAGAGTTCTCGTTAGATCTAGAGTTAGGGCTAATGTTAGGGCTAGTGTTAGGGTTACAGTAATGGACAGGTTTAGAAATAGAAATAGGGCTATGTTGAGAGTTAGAGTTATTCTTAGGGCTAGAGTTAGGGATTTGCTTAGGGTTAGGGCTAAATTAGGGCTAGATTAGTGCTAGGTTTAGTGTTAGGGTTAGGCCCATGTTTAGGGCTAGAATTAGGGTTAGTGTTAGTGTTAAGGTTATGGTTAGTTTCAGGGGAAGGGATGAGATTATGGCTAGATTCAGGGCTAGGGCGAGGGGTAAAATTAGGTATAGGAATAGGGTGAGTGTTTGGGTTAGGATTAAGGCTAGGATTAGGGCTAGGATGAAGGCAAAGGTTTTTGTTAGATTTAGAGCTAGGATTAGTGCTAGGGCTAAAGTCAGATCTAGGCTTATGGAAAGGAATAGTGTTAACTTAAGTTTATGGCTAGGTCTAGTGGAAAGTTTGGTTTAGGGTAAATGTCAGGTTTAGAACTAGGTGTATTATTATGGTCAGAGTCCGGTTCAGGTTTTGGTTTAGGATAACATTTAGGGTTAGGGCTCAAATTAGCATTAGGGTTAGAGTTAAAGTAATGGATAGTGTTAGGTTTAGGGTTCAGATTAGGTTTAGAGTAATAGATAGGGATAGTGTTAGTGATAGGATTAGGCTTAGGCCTAGGGTTAGCATTTGGGTTAGGTTTATGTTTAGGGTAAAGGATAGGGTTAGTGCTAGTGTTAGGGCTTGTGTTAATGTTAGGATTTTGGCTAGGGTTAGAGGTAGGCCTAGGTTTAGTGTTACTGTTAGGTTTAGCAGAAGTGTTAGCATTTGAGTTAGAGTCATGGCTACGGTTAGGTTTAGGCTTAGGGTTATAGCTTGGATTAGCATTGGGGTTAGGGTTATGTTATGGTAATGGATAGAGTTTGTACTAGGATTTGTGCTATGGTTACAGTTAGGATTAGGGCTAAATTTAGGGTTAGGTTGAGGGTTAGGGCTATTGTTATGTCTAGGATAAGAATTAGAGTTTGAGTAGGGTTAGGGCTGAGGCCAGTGTTAGGGTTAAGGTTAGTCCTAGGGATAGGGTTAGGGTTACACTTAGGTCTAGGTTTAGGGCTAGGATTAGGGCTAGGTTGTGTGTGAAGTTTAGGGCTAGTGTTAGGTGTATGGGTAATGTAAGAGCTAGGGTTATGGTTATGAGTAGATTTAGGTTTTGTCTAGTATTAGGGTTAGTTTTTAGTTAGGATAATGTTTAGAGCTAGGGTTTTTGTTAAGGTAAGTGTCTAGAGTTAAGTCTAGGGTTATGGTTAGGGATAGATTTAGGGTTATGTTTATGGTTAGGTCTAGTGTAAGGGTTAGATTTAGGGTAAGGGTCAAGTTTAGACCTAGATGTATTACTAAGGCCATGGTATGGCTTATGGTTCAGTTTAGGTTAAGGTTTAGGTTCAGGGTTTTAATTAGCGTTAGGGTTAGATTTAGGTTTAGGGAAAGAATAAGCTTAGGATTAGAGTACAGGATAGTTTTACAGTAATGGATAGGTTTAGAGATTGTGATAGTGTTAGGGCTAAGCCTTGGGTTAGAATTAGGGTTAGGATTATGTTTAGGGTAATGGATAGGATTAAAGCTAGGGTTAGGGCTAGGGTTATGGTTAGGATTAGGGCTAGGGTTAGGGTAGTGTATAGAATTAGAGCTATGGTTAGGGCTATGGTTAAGGGTAGGATTAGGGCTAGGGTTAGGTTAGGGCTTGGGATAGGGCTAGGGTTATGTTTAGGGTAAAGTTTAGGGTAAAGTTGAGCTACAGTTAGGTCTAAGGTGATAAATAGGGTTAGAGATAAGGCTATGGTTAAGTTAAGGTTACACTTAGGGCTAGGTTTAGGCCTAGGATTAGGGCTAGTTTTGTGTTATTTTATGCCTAGTGTTAGGGCCATGGGTAGTTAAGAGCTAGGGTTATGATTAGGGCTATTATTAGGGTTAGGGTTATGGCTAGGTGTAGTGTTAGGATTAGGTTTTGATTTATGGTGATCTTTGGAGCTAGGTTTATGTTAGGGTCAGGGTCAGTGTTCATGTTAGAGTGATTGTTGGAGTTAGTGCCAGAATTAAGACTAGGCTTAGGTGTAGAAGTAAGGTTAGTGTTTGGGTTATGGTAAGGGTGATTTTTAGGGCTAAGGCAAGTTATGGCTAGATTTAGGATTAGGTTCTAGTTTACGACTAGTGTAAGGTTTAGGTTTAGGTATAGGATTGCCAGTATGGCTAATGTTATGGTTCAGGTTCGGGTTAGGGTCAGGTTTAGACGTACAGTTAGTGTTAGGGTCAGTATAAGTTTCAGGGTTAGGATTAGGGTTTGGGTTATGGTTAGAGCTAGAATAAGGGCTAGGGTTAGGACTAGTAATAGGGTTAGGATTTGGGTTAGGCTATGGATTAGGGTTAGGACTAGGGTTAGCATTAGGTTTATGGTTTGGCTAAAGGTAACAAATAGGATAAGAGCTAGTGTTAGGGAAGTTATAGGGACTGGCTTATGGCTAGGGTTAGTTTTAGGGTTAAAGCTAGAATTAGCCCTTGGATTAGGGCCAGGTTTTGGGTTAGGTTAGGGCTAGTGTTAGGGCTACAGCTAATGTACAATCTAGGGTATGATTAGAGCCAGTGTTTGGGTTAGTGTTAAGGCTAAGTCAAGTGTTAGGGTTAGGGTTAGTGTTAGCATGATGTTTAGAGCTAGAGTTAGTATTAGGATCAGGATCAGTGTTCAGGTTAGAGTTAGCTTTAGGGTTAAACCCAGAATTATCACTAGGGTTAGGTCTAGGGTTAGGGTTACTGTTTGGTTTAGGTTAAGGCTTATTATTAGGGGTAGGGCTAGGTTTATTTTTATGTCCAGGGCTAGAGATATGGCTAGATTTGGGATTAGGTTTAGGTCTAGGGCTAGTGTTAGGGTTAGGTTTAGGAATAGGTTTATTTCTAGTGCTAGTGTAAGGGTTCAGTATAGGGTTAGGGTCAGGTTTAGACCTACGGTTACCATTAGAGTCAGAATAAGTGTCAGGTTTGAGTTATGGTTAGAGCTAGAATAAGGGCTAGGTTTAGGACTAGTAATAGGATTAGGGTTAGGACTAGGGTTAGACTTAGGGTTACGGATACATTTAGGGTAGGGTTAGGGCTAGTGTTATGATTAGGTTTAGTGTTAAAGCTAGAGTTAGGTTTCAGTTTAGGGCTAAATTTTGGTTCAGAGTTACAGCCAATGTTTGCAGTAGAGTTACGATTTGGGTTAGTTGTAAATTGCGGTTAGGACTAGGTCTAGTGTTAGTGTTCCGTTTAACATTAGGGTAATGTTTAGAGCTAGGGTTAGTATTAGATTCAAAATTAAGTTCAGGGGTACTTTTAGGGTTAGGGTTTGGACTCGAATTAGGGCTACGGTTAGTGCTAGGTGTAGAGATAGGTTTTCGTTTAGGTTAAGCCTTAAAATTAAGGCCATGGCTCATTTTTATTTTAGGGATAGGGGTATGGTTAGGGCTAGTTTTAAGATTACCATTAGGTTTAGGACTAGTGTAGTAATCCTAACTCTAAATCTAACTCTAAACCTAAGACTAGCATTAGAAATAAACCTATTTATAAAACTAACCCTAACACTAGTCTTAGGTTTAGAGTTAGATTTAGAGTTAGGATTATATCTAGGGTAAGGTCTAGAGCTAAGGATATGGCTAATGTTAGTTCTAGATTTATAGCTATGATTAGGGTTATGATAAAAATAGGATTAGAACTAGGGATAGGGCTAGGGCGAGAGTGAGAGTTAGTTTTAGGGCTAGGATTAGTGTTTTTTTAGGTATAGGGCTTAATTAGGGCTAGGAATAGGGCTAGGTTTATGTTTACGCCTAGGGTTAGTTTTGGGTTTAGGGTTAGGTTTAGTGTAAATAATGGGATTAGAGCTAGGTTTAGGGCTAGGATGAAGGTTAGAATTAGGGTTAGGGCTAGGGTTTCATTAGAGTTATGATTAAGGCTAGGTTAAAGGCTAGGATGAGGGCTAGGTTTTGTGTTTTGGTTAGGGCTAGGATTAGTGTTAGGACAAATGTTAGTTCAAGGGTTACAGTTAGGGATAGTTTTAGGGTTAGGTTTATGATTGTGTTTAGTGTAAGGGTTAGTTTTAGGGTCAAGGTCAAATTTAGAGCTAGGGGTATTATTAGTGTCAGGGTCATGTTTAGGATTTGGTTAGGTTAGGGTTTAGTGTTAGGGCTCAAATTAGCATTAGAGTTGGGTTAGGGTAATGATAGGTTTAGGTTTAGGCTTCAGGTAAGGTTTAGCATAATGGATAGGGTTACGGTTAAGCATAGGGTTAGTTTTACGCCTAGGGTTAGCATTAGAATTAGGTCTATGTTTAGGGTAATTGATAGTATTAGAGCTAAGTTTAGAGCTAGGGTTATAAATAGGATTAGGGCTAGGGTTACGGTTAGGGTTAGGGCTATGTTTTGTGTAAAGGTTAAGGCTAGGATTACAGCTAGGGAAAATGTCAGGTCTGTGTTTACATTAGGGATAGATTTAGGATTAGGTTTATGGCTATGTCTAGTATAAGGTTTAGGTTTAGAGGTAGGGTCAGGGTTAGAGCTAGATATATTATTACGGGAAGGGTCAGAGTTAGGATTTGGCTTAGGTTTAGGATTAGGGCTCAAATTAGCATTAGGGTTAGGTTTAGGGTAATAATAGGGTTAGGTTTAGGGTTCAGGTTAGGTTTAGGTTAATTAATAAGGTTAGGGTTAGCAATAAATTTAGGGTTAGGCCTAGGGTTACCATTAGGGTTATGGTTATGTTTAGGGTAATGGATAAGTTTAGAGCTAGTGATAAGGCTAGGGTTATGGTTAGGATTCTGGCTAGGGTTAGGGTAAGGTTTAGGGGTAGGTTTGGGGTTAGGGTTAGGTTTAAAACTAGGGTTAAGTCTCAAATAAGGGCTAGGTTTTGGGTTTGGATAGGGCTAGGGTTAGGACTATGGCTAATGTATGAACTAGTGTTACAATTAAGGCCAGTTTTAGGGTCAGGGTTAGGGTGATGTTTAGAGGAAGGGTTATATTTAGGGTCAGTGTCAAGTTCAGGGTTAGTTTTAGTGTTTTGTTTAGGAATTGAATTAGGGCTAATGTTAGTGCTATGTGTAGGGTTAGGTTTTGGTTTAAGTTAAGGGTTATGTTTATGGCTCAGTTTTGTTTTAGGGCTAGTGTTAGGGTTAAGGCTAGATTTTGGATTAGCGTCAGGGTTAGGGCTAGTGTTATAGTGAAGTTTAGGCTTAGTGATAGGGTTAGATTTAGAGTTAGGGTTGATCTAGAGTTAGGGCTCGTGCTAGGGTTAGGGCTAGGGTTAGGGTTATGCTAAGGAATATGGTTAGAACTAGGTATAAGTCTAGGGTGATAATTAGAGTTATTCTGAGGAGTAGGCTTAGGGTGAGGGTTAGGGCTAATTTAGGCCTAAGATTAGGACTAGGGTTAGTGTTAGTGTTAAACCTAGGGGTTGGGCTAGGGTTAGGGTTAGCACTGGGGTTAGGGTTAAAGTTTAGAGAAATGGGTGGGTTTATAGCTATGTTTAGGACTAGGGTGAGGGTTAGAATTAGGATTAGGCCTAGGGTTATGGTTCAGTTTAGGATTAAGGGTAGGATTAGGACTAGGATGAGGGGTAAGTTTTCTGATAGGGTTAGGGCTATGACTTGGGCTAGGGATAATATCATGTCTAAGGTTATGGTTAAGGATAGTTTTAGGGCTAGGTTATGGCTAGGTCTAGTGTAAGGGTTAAGTTTATGTTAAAGGTCAGCTTTAGAGGGAGAATTATTATTTGTGTTAGGGTCAGGGTCAGGGTTAGCATTTGGTTTACATTAAGGTTAAGGGGTTAGGGCTCGAATTAGTGTTATGTTAGGATTAGAGTTCTGGTAATGAAAGGGTTTAATTTAGGTTTTAGTTAAGGTTTAAGGTAACGGATGGGTTAGGTTTCAGCGATCGGGTTAGGGTTAGCATTAGGGTTAGGATTATGTTTAGTGTAATGGATAATTTTAGAGCTAGGGTTAGGATGGTTTGGATTAAGTCTACGATTAGGGTTAGGCTTAGGGATAGGGCTAGGGTTTGGTTTAGGGTAAGTGTTAGGGTTAGGGTAAGTGTTAGTTTAGGGTTAAGGAAATGATTAGGTTAGGATAAGGTTTAGTGTTTGAGCTAGGGTTAGGGCTAGTGCAAGGGTTAGGATTAGGTTCACTTCTGAGTTCAAGATTATGGTTAGAGTTAGGTTTAGTGTTAGGGACAGAGATTTAATTAGGGTTAGGGTTAGGGTTAGGGTAATGGATATAGTTAAAGCTAAAGTTTGGGCTAGGGTTAAGTTTAGGATTAGGGCTAGGTTTAGGAATAGGATTTAGGATAGGGCTAGGTTTATGTTTAGTGTAAGTGTTAGGCTTTGAGCTAGGTTTAGGTCTAAGGAGAGGTTTAAGGTTAGAGTTAGGCTTAGGGTTAGGGCTAGGCTTAGGTTTATGCTTAGAGCTAAGTTTAGACCTAAGATTAGCTCTAGGTTTTGTGTTAGGATTAGGGCTAGGGTTAGGACTATGGGTAATGTAAAAGCTAGGGTTATGTTTAGGGCTAGTTTTAGGATTAAGGTTATAGCTAGGTCTAGTGTTAGTTCTAGATTTTGGGTTAGTGTCTGGTTTAAAGCTAGTTTAAGTGTTAGGATCAGGGTCAGTGTGTGGGTTAGGGTTAGGTTTAGGGTTAGAGCCAGAATTAGGACTAGGGTTAGGTCTAGGGATTGGGTAAGTGTTTGGTTTAGGTTAAAGTTTAGTGTTAGGGCTTGTGCTAGGATTTTAGGTCTAGTGCTAGATTTATAGCTATATTTAGGATTAGCTTTGGATTTAGGTCTAGTGTTAGGCTTAGGTATAAGTATATTGTTACCGGTAAGTCTAGTGTTAGGTTTTGGTTTAGGTTTAGGGTCAGGTTTAGACCTAAGGTTACTTTTAGGGTCAGATGAGGGTCAGGGTTCGGGTTAGAACTAGAATGAGGGCTACGGTTAGGACTAGTAATACTGTTAGTGTTTAAGTTAGGCTAGGGATTAGGGTTAGGCTAGGGTTAGCATTTGGTTTAGGGTTTGGCTTAGGGTAAGGAATAGGGTTAGAACTAGGGTTAGGTTTTGTCTTTGGGGTAGGGTTAGGGCTAGTGTTAGAGTTAAGATTAGGGATTCAGCTAGGGTTAGGACTAGAATTAGGGTTTAGGATTTGTGTTAGCGTTAGGGCTAGGGATATGACAATGACTGATGTACAATCTAGGGTTACAATTAAGGCTAGTTTTAGGGTTATGGTTAAGGCTAGGACTAGTGTTAGCGTTAATTTAAGTTAGGGTGATGATTAGAGCTAGGATGAGTGTTAGGTTCAGCCTCAGGATCAGAGTAATTTTTAGAGTTATGGTTAGGGCTAGGTGTAAGTTTTGGGTTTGGTTTAGGTTAAGGGTTTAGATTAGGGATATGCCTTGGTTTTGTTTTATGGCTAGGGCCAGGGCTAGGGAAAGTTTTAGGATTAGCTTTATGGTTAGGGGTAGTGTTAGGGTTTGGTTTGGCTTAGGATTACTGTTAAATTTAGAGTTAGGTTTAGATTTAGAGTTAGGTTTATATCTAGAGTTAGGATAGGGCTAAGGATAGAGCTAGGGCTAGGGCTACGGCTAGAGTTATAGACTTAGGGCTAGGTTTAGGTTTAGGATAGGATTAAATTAGGGATAGGATTAGTGCTAAGCTTAGTGTTAGTATTAGGCCTAGTGTTACGGTGGGAGTTAGGGATAGGTTTAAGGTTATGGTTAGGTTTATGGTAAGGGATGCGGTTATACGGTTATAGGTAGGTTTAGGGCTAGGGTGAGGGTTAGAATTAGGGTTAGGTCTCGGGTTATGGTTCGGGTTAGGATTAAGGCTAGGTTCA
Organism: Marmota marmota marmota; assembly: GCF_001458135.2. Lineage (NCBI taxonomy): Eukaryota > Metazoa > Chordata > Mammalia > Rodentia > Sciuridae > Marmota > Marmota marmota. Next base: position 37,391 of record NW_026007445.1, read on the forward strand.
GGGCTAGGATTATGGTTAGGGCTAATTTCAGGTAAAGGTTTACGGTTAAAGATAGTTTAAAGTTAAGTTTATGGTTACACCTTGTGTAAGCATTAGGTTTAGAGTTAAGGTCAGAATTAGAGCTAAGAGTATTATTAGGGTCATGGTCATGATTAGTGTTTTGGATAGATTAAGGTTTAAATTTAGGACTCGAATTAGCATTAAGGTTAGGATCAGCATAATGATAGGGTTAGGTTTAGGTTTCAAGTTAGATTTAGGGTAATGGATAGCTTGAAGATTACGGATAGGGTTAGGTTTAAGCCTAGGGTTAGCATTAGGGTTAGGATTAGGATTATGGTTAGGGTAAAGGATAGGGTTAGAGCTGGGGTTATAGCTAGGGTTATGGTTACAATTAGTGATAGGGTTAGTGTTAGGTTTAGTGTTAAAGCTAGGGTTAGGGCTTGGAATAGGGCTAGGATTCGGGTGAAGTTAGGGCTAGGGTTAAGGTTATGGCTAATGTAAGTACTAGGGTTATGAATAGGGCTAATTTTAGTGTTAGGGGTTAGGACTAGGTCTAGTGTTAAGTTTAGCTTTAGGGTTAGGTTGATGTTTAGACCTAGGGTTAGGGTTAAGGTCAGAGTCAGGGTGAGGGTTAGTTTTAGGGTTCGGCTTAAGACTCAAATTATTGCTAGGGTTAGGGCTAGGTGTAGGATTAGAGTTTGTTTTATATTAATGATTAGGGTTAGGTCTATGGCTTGGTTTAGTTTTAGATCTAGTGCTAGGGTTAGGTCTAGTTTTAGGATTAGCCTTAGGTTTAGGGCTAGGGTTAGGTTTTGTCTTAGGCTTGTTTTTAGGGTTAGATTTAGAGTTAGGGTTAGATCTAGGGTTATGGCCAGGGATATGAATAGGGCTAGGGTTAGACCTATGGTTCAGGCTAGGATTAGCTTCCAGTAAAGTATAGGGTTAGAACTAGAGTTAGGGCTAGGGTGAGAGTTAGAGTTAGTCTTTGGGCTAGGGTTAGGGTTAGGGTTAGTGATAGTGCTAAATTAGGGCTAAGATTAGGGCTATGGTTAGAGTTAGGGTTAGGCCTAGGGTTAGGGTTGGGGTTATAATTAAGGCTATGTTTAGGGCTAGGTTAAGGATTAGGGTTTGTGCTAGGGTTAGGGCTAGATTTATGGCTAGGGCTAAAGTCAGGTCTAGGGTTATGGTTAGGGACAGTTTTATGGTTAGGCTTATGGCTAAGTCTGGTGTAAGGGTTAGGTATAGGGTAATAGGCAGGTTTAGAGCTAGGGGAATTATTAATGTCAGGGTCAGTGTTGGGCTTTAATTTAGGTTTGAGATTAGGTTTAGGGCTCGAATTAGCATTAGTGTTAGCATTAGGGTAATGGTTTCATTAAGGTAATTAGTTTTAGTGTTAGGGTTAGGTTTATGTTTAGGTTGATATTTATAGCTATTGTTTGTGTTAGGATAAGAGACAGTTCAGTGTTCGTTTTAGGGTTAGGGATAGGACTCAAATTATTGGTAGGGTTATTCTTAGCATTCAGTTTAAGGTGAGGTTGGTGTTTAGAGCTAGGTTGAGTGTTAGGATATGAGACAGGGTCAGTGTTAGTTTTAAAGTTAGTGTTAGAACTCGAATTAGGGGTTGGCATTGGTCTAGGTTTAGTGTTAGAGTTTGGTTTCAGTTAATGTTTAGGGTTAAGGCTATTAATTGGTTTTGGTTTAGTCCTAGGTTTAGGTTTAGGGATAGTGTAAATGTTAAGCTTAGGCTTAGAGTTAGGGTTAGATCTGGGGTTAGGGCTGGGACTCAGAATAGGGCAATGGTTAGGGCTAGGGATAGGGTTATGGTAAGGGGTAGGGTTATAACTAGGGATAGGTATAGGCCGAGAGTTAGAGTCTTAGGGCTAGGGTTAGTGTTAGGGTTGGAGATAGGGCTAAATTAGCACTAGGATTAGGGCTAGGTTTACTGTTTGGCTTAAGCCTAGTGTTAGGGTTAAGGTTAGGTTTAAGTTTAGGGTAAGAGATGGCATTATAGCTAGGAATAGAGGTAGAGTGAGGGTTACAATTTGGGTTAGGGTTAGGGTTATGATTAAAGCTCAGTGTAGGGCTAGGATGAGAGCTAGGGTTTGTATTAGGTTTAGGACTAGGATTAGGGCTAGGGGTAATTTCAGGGCCAGACTTATGTTTAATGATAGTTTTAGGGTTAGGATTATGGCTACATCAAGGGTAAGGGTTAGGTGTAGGGTTATGTTCAAGTTTAGAGCTTGGGGTTTTTTAGAATCAAGGTCAGGGATAGGGTTTGGGATAGGCTAAGGTTTAAAGTTAGGGCTTGAATTAGTGTTAGTGTTAGGGTTAGGGTAATGATAGGATTAGTTTTAGTTTCAGGTTCGGTCCAGGGTAATAGATTGGGTTAAGATTAGGCTTTATGCCGAGGGTAATAAACATTAGGGTTATGCTTTTGGTTATGGTAATGGATAGAGTTAGAGATCAGTTTAGGGCTAGGTTTATAGTTACATATAGGGCTAGGGTTAAAGCTAGGATTAGTGGTAGGTTTGGGGTTAAGTTAGGGAGGGTTAAGGTTAGGGCTAATGTAAGTACTAGGGTGATGTTTAGGGCTAGTTTAGGGTTTTAGAGCTAGAGTAAGTGTTAGGTTTAGTTTTAGGGTTAGGGTGATATTTAGAGCTATTAGTGTTAGGGTCAGTGTCAGGTTCAGGGTTAGTTAAAGGTTTCAGCTTGCAACTCATATTAGGGCTAGGGTTAAGACTAGGTTTAAGGTTAGGGTTTGTTTTAGGTTAAGGTTTAGGGTTGTAACTATAGCTAGATTGTGTTTTAGGGCTAGGGCTAGTTTTAGTATTAGTGTTATGGTTTGGGCTAGTGTTAGGGTTTGGCTTAGTCTTTGGGTTAGGGCTCAATTTAGAGTAAGGTTTTTTCTAAGGTTACTACTAGTGTAAAGGATAGGGCAAGGGTTAGGGCTAGGGTTAGGGTTATGGCAAGGGATAAGGTTAGAACAAATGAAAGGTCTAATGTGAGAGTTAGAGATAGTCTTAGGATTAGTATTAGGGATATGAATAAATTAGGGCTAAGATTAGGGTTAGGATTAGTGTCAGGGTTAGGCCTAGAGTTTGGGTTAGGATTGTAATTAAGGCTATATTTAGGGCTAGGATAATGGTTAGGGTTTGTGTTAGGATTAGGGCTAGAATTATGGCTAGGGCTAATGTCAGGTCTAGGGTTGCAGTTAGGGATAGTTTTAGGGAAAGGTTTATGGCTAGGTCTGTTGTAGGGTTAGGTATAGGATAAGAGTCAGGTTTAGAGCTAGGGGAAATATTAGAGCCAGGGTCAATATTAGGGCTTGGTTTAGGTTGAGTTTAGGATTACGTCTCAAATTAGAGTTATGGTTAGGGTTAAAATAAAGATAGGGTTAGGTTTAAGGTAATTGATAGTTTTGGAGATAGTGATAGGTTTAGGGTTAGTCTTAGGGTTAGCATTAGGATAAGGGTTATGTTTAGGGTAATGGATACAGTTAGAGTTAAGGTTAGCACTAGGATTATGGTTAGGATTAGGTCTTGGGTTAGAGTGAGGGTGAGGGTTAGGATTAAGGCTAGGTTTAAGGCTCAGATGAGGGTTTGTATTAGGGCTAGGGCTAGGATTAAGGCTAGGGCTAATGTCAGGTCTAGCATTACATTTAAGAGTAGTTGTAGGGTTTGGTTATGAATAAGTCTACTGTAAGGGTTAGGTTTATGGTAAAGGTCAGGTTGAAAGCTAGATGTATTATTATGGTAAGGGTCAGGATTAGGGATTGGTTTTGGTTAAGGTTTAGGTTTAAGGCTCAAATTAGCATTAGGTTTAGAATAATGGATATGGTTAGGTTAAGGGTTCAGGTTAGGTTTAAGGTTTTGAATAGCCTTAGGGATAGCTATACAGTTAGGTTTAGTCCTATTGTTAGCATTTGTGTTAGGCTTCCGTATAGGGTAAAATATAGGATTACAGCTAGGTCAGGGCTACATTTATGGTTAGGATTAGGGCTAGTGTTAGAGTTAGGGTTAGGGTTAGGGTTATGCCAAGGGTTAAGGTTAGGTTTAGGGTAAGTGTTATGGTTGGAGCTAGATTAGGGATAGGGCGAGGGTTAGGGTTAGAGCAGGTCTAGCGTAAATGTAAGGGTTAGGGCTGCATTTGGCACTAGGGTTAGATTTAGAGTTATGGTAATGGATAGAGTTAGAGCTAGGGTTTGGGCAATGGTCACAGTTAAAATTAGGGTTAAAGTTAAGTTTAGGGATAGGGCTATGTTAATGTTTTGGGTTAGGATTAGGGCTCAATTTAGAGGTAGTGTTAGAGTTAGAATTACTTTATTCAAATATTTTTGATATAATCCATGATTCATCTTTAACTAACTTTACTCTGTTTCCCAGGTTTAGACATTTTTGTTCAACGTTTTGGTGTCCAGAACAGATAATATATAAATTTTTTTATTTTACTTCATTTTGACCTATACGAGTAAATGTAAATGGACCTGGAAATCAAACAGAGTTTATGCTAGCTGCTTGAAACAACACACACACCCTCAGTTCTTTGTGGAGACACACTGGTATGTTTCTTGTGAGTGTAGGTTTAAGCTGAAGCATGCAAAAACAACTTTATCCGAGAGCCCTTTAGGAGAAAGCAGGGAATATGCATGCACTGAAATTCCTCCCATAATTATTTTGTCAGATTTATTTGATACTGAGTAGGATTCATTATTTAGCTTGCCCAACAAAGCTCGAAAAGTGTGGGACTTCTAGGATCAATGCTTCTCTAATCAGGTTAGGGTAAGTGTTAGGTTTGTGGTTAGGGCTAGTGTTAGATGTAGTGTTAGGGTCAGAGTAAGTTTTGTACAAATTTCTTTGATACTTGGAAGGAGTCATCTTTTACCTATCCTTAATATCCTCCTCAGGTTTGGGCCTTCTCATTTCAATGGTTTGCTAGCAGGGACACTCTGCATTTTAAGGTTTTACTTCATATTGACTTATATACATAAATGAAAATGGAGGTTGAAATCAAACTGGGTTGGTGCTAGCTGCTTGAAACTTCAAACACTGAATCAGTTCTTTGTGGGAACTCTCTGGTTTGTTCCTTGTGAAAGTAGCCCTAAGATGAACATGGAAAAAAACAACTTTATCCAAGAGCCCTTTAGCAGAAAACAGAGAAATATGCATGAACTGAAATATCACCTCAATTATTTGGTCATTTATTTTTTGATACTGCACTGGATTCATCTGATAGCTTAGCCCCATAGACTCCCCAGGTTTGGGAACTCTACTATCCACAGTTTTTCAAACAGGTTAGGGTTTGTGTTAAGGATAGTGTTAGGGCTATTCGTAGAGCTAGTATTAGGATTAGAGTTAGTTTTGTTCAAATTTCTTTGATACTGGGCAGGATTCATTTTTCTCCTATCCTTAATATACTCCACATGTTCGGACCTCCTAGGTTCAATGGTTCACTGTAAAGAACAGTTTGAATTTTAAAGTTTTAGTTCATTTTGTCCTATACAGGTGAAAGGAAATGGAGCTGTAAATCAAGACTCCCCTAGGGTGGGCATTCTAGGATCTATGGTTTGCTAATCAGGTTAGGGTTAATGTTAGGTTTAGAGTTATGGCTAGGGGTAGGCTTAGAGGTAATTTTAGAGTGAGAGTTAGTTTTATTCAAATTTCATTGATACTGGGCTGGAGTCATCTTTTATCTAGCCTTAGTATTTTCCCAAGGTATCTTCTTCTCAATTCAATGGTTCACTATCATGAACACTTTGTATTTTAAGGTTTCACTTCATTTTGACACCTATGGGTAAATGGAAATGTTGGTTGAAATCAAACAGGCAGCCTTTCCCCTTAACCTAACCCTAAACCTAACCATAAAAATAGCACTAATCCTAGGCCTAAGCCTAACACTAAGCCTAGAACTATCCCTAGCCCTAATCTAGCCTTAACCCTAACCCAAACTCTTGCACTAAGACTAACTCTAACTCTTGCCATAGCTCAATTCCTAGTTCTAACACCATGCTTTACCATAAACCAAACACTACCCCTAATATTAGCTCTAACACTAGCCATAGCCCTAACCCTAGAATTAACCATAACTCTAAATATACTCCAAAGCCTAAACTCACCCTATCATTAGCAGTAACACTAACGCTATTCATAAAACTACCCTTAACTTTATCTTTACTCCTAAAACAAAACCGAGCCATAGGACTAACACTAACCCTTAACCTAAACCAAATCCTAACCCTACATCTAGCCCTAAGCGTACCCCTAATTTGAGTCATATCCCTAACCATGAAATGAATCGTGATTCTGACTCTGACCCTAACACTAACCCTAGTTAAAAACATCACCCTGGAGGAAGAAGATGGCGGCGAGGGGAGTGCATTACCCCCTTGTGCTGCTTCACTGTGTGGGAGTATGACAAGTCAGGACGGCTAAAGGATATCTTGTTAGGAATTTCCAGCAATAGTGGGGTGCTCCGGAACCTGGAGGAAGGATTTCCATCGCACGAGGATCGGCTATGGGGACTCAAACGCGAGAGGTTTGTCGCACGGAGGGTAACTGCTTATTCAGCAAATTGCCCCGTGGCTAGAGTCTGCAGCGCGTGCTGGGATAGAGACGCAGGGTTACAGCGCTGCAGTTTCTGCCAGCCGCACAAGCACCGTACTCAGGGCTGAATTCTGGGTTCGAGACGGGGGAAGCAAGCAGTCCATCTCGGTTCTCCACACCGGTCAGACCACAGAGGAGGCCAGCAGCCACCATGTTGGTAAACTGACGTCACCTTCCCTGTTTTCGACTGACTGCAGCTCATTCAGCCATAGATCAGGTAATTTCAGGCTGCAATTCACCTGCGGCTTGCAGACAGATTGCTAGGGTTCAGCGCCTGGGTGCTTCTTAGAA
>NW_026007445.1:47263-97751 GCF_001458135.2 Marmota marmota marmota
TTTTTTTTTTTTTTTTTTTAAATGGTACTGGGGATTGAACCCAGGGCCTTGAGCATGCTAGGCAAGGGCTCTACCACTAAGCTACATCTCCAGCTACACTCTCAGCCCTTGTGTGTCATAAGAGGAGGCACATGCTGTTGATTTGTTTCTTATGATAACAACTCTGATTATGTAGCTAAGGAGGTATCTGCCAAGTGTCTCCCCTATAGAGTTATCATTTTACCTTTTATAATTAGTAAGTATTGTATGGGAAGACACTTTGAGACTATGTATATATCCTGCTATACCTCATAACAAAGACAAAACTTTGGGCATGTATTTTGTGCTTATAGACAAAATTAGCAAGCCATGAGTATTTTGCATGTTGTGATAAGGAAAATTGCTTTCCTTGATGTTAGCTAGTAATTTTCTAGCTAGATTTGAAAACTCAAGGGTGAAAATAGTGTAGAAATAAAAGATTAGAATTCCTGAATCTAAAAGATGTTCGCCAAACAAAAAGTTTCTAAGCTTAGTGTTGGAAAATTAAAAGTTTATAGTACAGGGCTGGGGATGTGGCTCAAGCGGTAGTGCGCTCGCCTGGCATGCGTGCGGCCTGGGTTCGATCCTCAGCACCACATACAAACAAAGATGTTGTGTCCGCCGAAATCTAAAAAGTAAATATTAAAATTCTCTCTCTCTTCCTCTCTCTCTCTCACTCTCTCTTAAAAAAAAAGTTTATAGTACAGACATAGGTTCTTTGCTTTTCCTAATACTGAATGCCACATTATGTGGAGATTTTCTATCCATCCATGCATCCATCCATGCATCCATCCATGCATCCATCCATCTATCTGGAACGGGGAACATAGCTGTTAAGAAATAGAGCTGTAGGGAGGATGGGAAAGGCAGCGGAGCACAACAGACACTAGGATGGCAATTTGTAAATCAATGGATGTGTAACTGATGTGATTCTGCAATCTGTGTATGGGGTGAAGGTGGGAGTTCATAAAAAAAAATCACCCTAAACCTATACATAATCCTAAAACTAGACTCAGTCCTAAATATAACCCTAAAACTAGACCTAATCGTAACCTTAGTTCTTACATTAGCTGTATCCCTAAGAAGAGCGCTAACATAACCCAAAACCTAGACCTAATCGAAGACCCAACCCTAGCTTTAACCCTAACTCGAAACCTAAATCTAGCCCTAACCCTTACATTAAACCTAACCCTAAATTTAATCCTTGCACTAAACCTAAACCTAACCCTACCCCTAGCCCTTACTCTAACCATAACCCTAGCCCTAACCCTAGCTCTAACCCTATCCATTATCTTAACCCTAAACCTAACCCTAATGCTAATCTTCAGCCTGACCCTACCACTAACCCTAAACCAAACCTATTCATTACCCTAAACGTAACATGAACCTAACCCTAAAAATTTCATTACCCTAACTGTAACCTTAACCCTAATGCTAACTCGAGCCCTGAAATTAACACTAAACCTAACCCTAACCATAACTCTATCCCTCACACTAACTCTAATCCTACCACTAACCCTAAAAGTAACCCTAAACCTCACCCGAATGCTAACCCTACCGCTAACAATAAACCTAAAACTAACACTAACACTAATACAAACACTAACCCTATCCCTAAACCTGCCCCTAAACCTAACACTAACCCTAACATTAACCCTAAACCTATCTCTAACCCTAACATTATTTTTTCACCCAAATCCTAAACCTAACCCTAACCCTAACATGAAACCTAACCCTAAACCTAACAATAACCCTAACACTAACCCTAACCTAACCCTAACACAAATCCTAAACCTAATCGTAAACCTAACACTAACCCTAACACAAACCCTAACCCTAACCAAAATCTAACCCTAATCCAAACCTAAAGATAACCCTAACACTAACCCTAACACAAACAATAATGCAAAACCTAACTTTAACACTAATCCTAATCCTAACCCTATCCTACCCATAAACCTAACCCAACACTTACCATAACCCTAACCCTAAACCTAACCTTAAACCTAACTCTAACACTAAAGGAAACCCTAACCATAACCCTAAACCTAACACTGACCCTAACCCTAATCCTAACCCTAACACAAATTTAACCATAACCTCAACCCAAACACTAAGGCTAACCATAATATTAACACTAAACCTAACCCTAATGCCAACCCTAACACTAACCCGAACCCTAACTCAACCCTAACACTAAACCTAACCCTAACCCAAAATCTAACACAAACCCTAACCATAAACTTAACCCTAACACTAGCCCTAAACCTAAATTTAACCCTAATGCTAACCCTAACCGTAATTCAAACCCTAACCCAACCCTAACCCTAACACAAACCCTAAACCTATCCATAACCCTAACCCTAAACCTAACCCTAAAACTAACCCTAAACCTAAGACAAACCCTAACCCAAACCACAATTCTGAACTTAACCTAACCCTAACCCTAAATACAAACTAAACCTAACCGTAAGCCTAAACTTAACAGTAATCATAACAATAACTTTAATCCTAACACTAACCCTAACTCCAAACCTAAACCTATCACTGACCCTAAATGTAAATGTAACTCTAAACCTAACACTAACCCTAACCCTTACACAAACAGTAACCCTAACATAAACCCTAACCCTAACCCTAAACTTAAACCTAAAACTAACAGTAACCCTAACATTAACCCTAACACTTACCCTAATTTTAACCCTAATCTAACCCTAATCCTGTCTGTAACCCTAACCCTAAACCTAAACCTAATTCTAAAACAAACCCTAACCCTAAACCTGAACCTACCTCTTAAACTAACCCTAAATTTTATCATAACCCTAACCCTAATATTTAGCCTAAACCTAAGCCTAAACCTAACCCTAAACCTAACACTAAACCTTACCAAAAGCCTAAACCTTACCCCAACCTGAACATTAAACCTAACACTAACCCAAAAAATAACACTAACGCTAACACCAAACCTAACCCTACTCAGAAACCTCACTAAAAATAACCCTAAGCTTAAGACTAACACTAAAACTAACCAGAACACTAAGCTTAATGCTAACCTTAACATTAAGCCTTAACCTAACCATAATGCTAACCCTAACACTAACCCTATCCTTAACCATAACCCTAAACATAACAATAATCCTAACCCTAACCCTAACACAAACACTAACCCTAACCCTAACACTAACACTAACACTAACCTGAAAACAAACACAAACACTTACACTAACCCTAAACATAAAACTAATCCTACCCATAAACCTAACCTAACACTAAACCTAATCTTAACCCTAACACAAAACCTAACAATAACCTTAACACTAACCCTAACCCGAAGCCTAACCAAATCTTAATTGCAACCCTAACCCTAACACTAACCCTAAAACTAACACAAACCCTAATTCTTCCTCTAACCCTAAACCTAAAACAAACACTAACCCTAATCATAAAACTAATAATAATTCTAACCCTAACACTAACACTAACCCTAAACCTAACCAAAACTCTAACCCTAACACTAAACCTAACCCTACTGGTAATCCTAAAACTAACCCTAAATCTAACCATAATGCTAACCCTAACACTTACCTTAACCATAAACCCAACCCTAAATCTAATCCTAACCATAATCCCAACCCTAACCATAAACACAACCCTGACAAAAACACTAACACAAATCATACCACTAAAATGAAACCCAAAATTACCCCTAACCCTAAACATAATATTAACACTAACCAAAACCCTAACACAAACACTTACCATAACCCAAATATAAAACTAAAACTAACCGTAACCTTAACCCTAACCATAATTTTAATCATAAACCTAAACCTAAAATAACCTTAAACCTAACACAAAATCTAACCCTAAATCTAACCCTAACCATAACAAAAAAACTAATGCTAACCCTAAACCTAACCCTAACACTAAATGTAACCCTTACCCTAACCCTAACACTAACCTTATACCTAAAATTAACATTAACCCTAACCGTAAATCTAAATTTAACACTAACCCTAACCCCAACCCTAAACCAAAGTCTAACTCTAACCTAATACTAACCATAACACTAACCCTAACCTTAACACAAAACCTAACCCTAAACTTAAAACTAACCCTAATGCTAACTCTAACCATAACACTAACACTAACACTAACCCTATCACTAAATCTAACCGTAAACCTAACACTAAACCTAACCCTAATACTAAACCTAACCCTAAATTTAAACCTAACCATAACCCTAAGACTAACCCTAAACATAACCCTAACCCTAAATCTAACCCTATTCATATACCTAACACTTACACTAAAACTAAACTTATAGAAAACCTAACCCTAACCCTACCACAAACCCTAAACTTAACACTAACACTAAACCTAATACTAACCCTAAACATAACTCAAAACTTAACTCTAAATCTAACCCTAACCCTAACCCCAACACTAAACCTAATGCTAACTCTAACCCTAATCCTTAACTTAACACTAACCCTAAAAGTAACACTAAACCTAAACATAACACTAAACATAACCATAACACTAACCCTAACACTAACCCGAACACTAAATCTAAACCTATCCCTAACCCTAACACTATTCTTAAAACTAACCTTAACCCTAAACCAAAAAGTAACATTAAACCTAAACATAACCCTAATCCTAACAATCACGCTAACCCTAACCTAACACAAACCCTAAACCTAACCCTAACACTAAACCTAACCCTAACCCTAACACAAACCGTATGCTTATCCCTAACTCTTATACTAACACTAACCCTAACCCTCAACCTAACCCTAAACCTAACACTAACCCTAAACCTAACTTTAAACCTAAACCTGACACTAAACCTAACACTAACTCTAATGCAAAAATTCACACTAACACTAATCCTAACACTTACCTCAATCCTACCTGTAACCCTAACCTTATACTTACCTTAAACCTAACATTAACACAATCCCTAACCCTAATCTTAACACTAACCTTAATCCTAACCATAAATCTAAGCTTACACTTACCTTAAACCTAATCTTAACACAAAACATAATCCTAACCCTACACTAACAATATCTCTAGCCCAAACTTTAATATTGACCCTAACCCTAACCCTAAACCTCACCATAACACTAACTCTAATGAAAAATTTAACACTAACCATAAACCTAACCTTCACCCTAAACCTAATCCTAATCCTTACCCTAAATATAACCTAACCCTAAAATTAACACTAACCCTAAGCCTAACACTTACCCTAATTTTAACCCTAACCCTAACTCTAAACCTAACACGATCCCTAATTCTAACAATAACCTTAACACTAACCTTAACCATATCCCTAAAACTAACACTAACCCTAACACAAACCCTAATGCTAACCATAACCCTAACCAAAACCTAACCCTAATTCTAACCTAAACCTTACCAAAACCCTAATCCTAACCCTAATCCTAACTCTAACTGTAACACTAAACCTAACCCTAAGCCTAACAGTAAACCCAACCCTAACACTCACCTTAACCCTAACCCTAATACGAAACGTAACCATAATTCTAACACTAACCCTAACCCTATTTCTAACCCTAACACTAACCTTAACCCTAACCCTTACCAAAACTCTAACTATAACCCCAATGCTAACAATAACCCTAACTGTAACCCTAACCCTAACACTAACACTAACCGTAAACCTAAAGCTAACCCTAATCCGAACTGTAACCCTAAACCTAATACTTACCCTAACCTAAACAAACCCTAAAACTAAGCCTAAAACTTACCCTAACCTAACCCTAACCCTAAAACTAACCCAAAGCTCAACACTAAACCTAACCTTAAACGTAAACCTAACCCTAATCCTCAACCTTACCCTTACCCAATCACCAACCCTAACACTAAACCTAACCCTAACACTAACCCTAAAACTTAGCCTAAACCTAACCCTAACCCTAATGCTAACACTAACACTAAATCTAATCCGAACCCTACTACTAACCCTAACACTAACACTAATGCTAACTCTATTCTTAATCGTAACCCTACTCCTAAATCAAAGCCTAATGCAAACCCTAACACAAACGTTATCCTGAAACCTAACACAACCCTAACCCTAACATTACCGAATTCTAACCCTAACCCTAACATTAATCAGAAATCTAAAGCTAAAACTAACCCTAACTCTAACATAAAACATAACCCTAACCCTAATCCTAACCATAACACTAACTGTAACCCTAACCCTAACCCTAACATTAACCCCAAACCTATCCCTAAACCAATATTATACCTAACACTAACTGTAATCCTAACACTAACACTAAACCTAACACTAAACCCAACCCTATTCGTGATGCTAAAACTAACACTACCAGGAACCCTAACCCTAATCCTAACACTAACCCTCACCCTAATCCTATTATGAATCCTAATCCTAACCCTAACCCTAACCCTAACACTAACCATAACCCTAATCCTAATCTTAATCCTAATCCTAACCCTACCATAACCCTAGCCATAACCCTAACATGAAACTCAATCAGAACCCTAACCCTAACCCTATCACTTACCTAACCCTAACCCTAAACCTACACTAACCCTAACCCTAAGACTAACCCTAAACCTAAACCTAAAAATAAACCCAATTGTAACACTAATCCTAACCCTAACACTAACCCTGTCTGTAATCTAAATCTTAAACCTAAACATAACACTAACTGTAAACCTAACCCTAAACTTAACACTAAATCTAAACCTAACCCTAACATTAACACTAAATCTAAAACTAACCCTAACCCTAACACTAACCCTAACTTGAATATGAACCCTAACCCTAACCGTAACTCTACTCCTAACCCTAAACTTAACACAAACCCTAACCACAACCATAACCCTTACCCTAAAATAATCCTAACCCTAATGTAACACTAACCCTAAACCTAACACTAACCCTAATCCTAACCATTATTCTATCACTAACCCTAAGCCTAAGGTAACCCTATACCTAGCACTAACGCTAATCCTAATCCTAACCCTAACGCTAACCCTAAATGCAACACTAAGCCTATCCTGAACTGTAACACTACCCCAAACTCTAACCTTAACACTAACCCTAACCCTAACTCTAAGTAACCCTAAACCTAATCCTAACACTAACAATAATCCTAAGCCTGTCACTAACACTAACACTAACCATAACACTAACCCTAACTCTAATGCTAACACTTTCACTAACCCTAAACGTAATCCTAATAGTAACCGTAACACTAAACCTAACCCTAACTCTAACCCTAACACTAACCTTAACCCTAAACTTATCCCTAACATTAACACTATCCCTAACACTAACACTAACCCTAACCCTAATGCTAACACTAACTCTAATCCTAATACTAAAACTAACTCTAACCCTAATCCTAAACTTTGCCCTAATCCTATCCCGAACCCTAACACCAAACCTAACCCTAACACAATCCCTAACCCTAACAATAACCCTAATCATAAACTTCACGCTATCCCTAACACTAACCCTAACCCTAACACAAACCCTCATGCTAACCATAACTCTAACGCTAACCTAACACTAATGCTAAACCTAACCTAAATATTAACCTAACCCTAACCCTAACACTAAACATAAATCTAACCTTAATCTAAATCTAATGATAATACTAACAATAAAAGACTAACCCTAATCTGAATCCTAACTGTAACTGCAAGCCTAACCCTAAACCCTACCCTCACCCTAAGACAAACCCTAACACTAACGCAAACACTAAACCTAACCCTAACCTTAACAATAAACCTAACACTAACCCAAACCCTAATCCTAGCACAAAATCTAAACTCTTTCCGCAACCATAACCCTAACCCTAATACTTACCCTAACACTAACCTTGCCCCTATACCTAACACTAACACTAACAATAATCCTAACCCTAACCTGAACACTAACCCTAACCCCAACCCTAACCCTATCACTAACACTAACCCTAAACATAAGCCTAACACTAACCCTAAACCAATCCCTAACCCTAACACTATCCATAACCCTGAACCTAAAACTAACCCAAACAATAAAACTAACCCAACCCTAAACCTAACCCTAACTATAATCCTAACACTCACCTTAACACGAACCCTAATGCTAAACCTAATACTAACTCTAATTCTATCCCTAAACCTAACACTAACCCTAAACCTAACCCTTACCATAACTCTCATTCTAACCCTAAACCTAATACTGACCCTAATCTTAACAGTAACACTAACACTAATATTAACCCTAAAAATAAACCTAACCCTAATCTGAACTGTAACACTTACCCTAATACAAACCCTAACACTAAGCCTAAAACTAACCCTAACCTAACTCTACAACTAAACCTAACACTAAACCTAACCTTAAACCTAAACCCAACCCTAACCCTAAAACTTACACTAAACCCAGCATAAACCGAGCACTAATGATAACCCTAACCCTAACCGTAACACTAAACCTAAACCTAACACCTAACCCTAACACCATCCCTAAACCTAAACCTATCCCTAACCTTAACACTATCTGTAAACCTAAACCTAACACTAACCCTAACCCTAATCATAATCCTAAAACTAACCCTAAGACAAATACTAAAACTTATCTTACCACTCACCCTAACCCTAACCCAAATTCTAATTCTAAGCCTAACACTAACTTTAACCTTAACCCTAAACTTCACCCTAATACTAACCCTAACTACAACCCTAAACCTAACCCTAAACATTACCCTAACCATAACCCTAACCCTTACACAAACCTAAACCTAATCTTAACCCTAACACTAACCCTGACCCTAACTTTAACCCAAAGCCTAACCCTAAATCTAACACTAACCTGAAACCTAACCATAACCATAACCATAAACCGAACCCTAACCCAAACGCTAATACTAACCCTAAACCTCACCTATCCCTAACCCTAATCCTAACACTAAATCTAATCCTAATGCTAACCCTAACAAAAGCATTAATCCTAACCCTAAACCAAACCCTAACCCTAAACTAAACATAACACTAAACCTAACCATATCCCTAACACAAACTATAACCCCAATCTTAACCATAACTTTAACAGGAACCCTAACCCTAACCCTAAACCTAATCCTAACATGAATCCTAACCATAACCATAACCGTAAACCTAACCCTCAACCTAACACAAACCCAACCACTAACTATAAAAATAACCCTATTTCTCACACTACCTCTATCCGTAACCATAATCCTAACACTTACCCTAACCCTAACCCTCACTCTCAGCCTAACCCTAACTCTAAACCTAACCGTACCCTTAACATTAACCCTATCACTAAACTTAACTCTATCCCTAACACTAACACTAACCCTAACACTAATCTTAACCCTAACCCAAACACTGATCCGAACCCGAACCCTAACCCTATCACTAACACTAACCTTAAACATAACCCTAAAAATATCACTAACCCTAACCCTAACCATAATACTAACACTAACTCTAACCCTAACACTAACCTAAAAATAACACTAACCCTAAAACTAAATGTAAACTTAACACTAACCCCATAACTAACCTTTATCATAACACTAAAACTATCCCTAAACCTAACCCTTACACTAACCCTAAAACTATCAGTAACCCTAACCGTAACATTAACACTGAACCTCAGCCTAACACTAACCCTAAATCTATCCCTAACCCTAAAACTATCCATAACACTAACCTTCACTTTAACTCAAACACCAAAACTAACCCTAACACTAAACCTAACCCTAAACCTAACCCTAACACTCACACTAACTCTGACCCTTATACAAACTCTAACCTTAACCCTAACACTAAGACTAACACTATCCCTAATCCTAACCCTAACCCTAACCCTAAACCTATCCCTTACCATAATTCTAACCCTAAACCTAAACCTAGCACTAAATCTAATAATAATCCTAACCCTAACAGTAACATTAACCCTAGGACTCAACCTAACCCTGATCTGAACTGTAACCCTAAACTTAATACAAAACCTAACCCTAACACAAACCCTAACACTAAGCCTAAAACTAAACCTAACCTAACCCTAACACTAACCCTAACCCTAACACTAACCCTAACCCTAACCCAAAACCTAATACTAAACCTAACCTTAAACCTAAACCTAAACCTAACCCTCAAGCTCAAACTAAACCTAACCCTAATCCGAGCACTAACCCTAACGCTGAACCTAACCCTAACACTAACCCTAAACCTAACAGTAACCCTAAAACTTGTCATAACCCTAACACCAACCCTAACCCTAATGCTAACCCTAACACTAATTCTAAACCTTACCCTAAATTTAACTTTAATACTAACCCTAATTCTAACCCTAATCCCAAACCTAACTTTAACCCTAACCCTAAACCTTATCCTAACACAAACCCTAACCCAAACCATAACCCTATACCTAACCCAAAAACTTAATACTGACCCTAACCCTAACTCTAACCATAATCATAACACTAACACTAACTCTAACCCTAACAGTAACACTAAACCTATCGATAACGGTAACACTGTACTTAACCCAAACCCTAAACCTAACCCTTAAACTTAGATGAACCACAACCCTAACTCTAACACTAATCCTAACCCTAACAATAACCCTAAACCTAATCCTAACCCTAACCCTAATACTAACACTAACCCTAACCTAACACTAACCCTAAACCTTACTAAACCTAAACCTAACCCTAACTATAACCCTAACCCTAATGGAACCCTAATTCTAACACTAATAAAAATATAACCCAAACCCTAACCCTAACCCTAACCTAACCTTAACCCTAAACCTTACATAACGCTAAGCCTAATCCTAACTCTAACCCTAACACTAATTCAAACCCAAACCTTAACACTAACCCTTACCCAAACCCTAACCCTATACTAAAAATAACCCTAACAATAACCTGAAACCTAACAGTAACCCTAACCCTAACCTAACCCTAACCCTACCTCTAACCCTAACTCTAACCCTAACACTAGCACTAACACTAACCCTAACACTAAATATAACCCTAAACCTAAACCTAACCCTAACACTAACCCTAACCCTAAATATAAACCTAAACCTAACATGAATCCTAACCTTAAACCTAACATAAGCCATAGTTCTAACCCTAACCTTAATTTAACCCAAACACTAACCCTATCACTAATCTTTACCCTAAACCTTACCCTAACCCTAAAACTAACCCTAATCCTAACACTAATCCTAACCTAATCCTAACCCTAAACCTAATTCTAACTGTAAATTTTAACCTTTATCATAACCATAACCATAACCCTAAACATAACCCCAACACAAGTCCTAACACTAAATCTAACACTAACCTAAACCCTAACCCTAAAACTAACTCTAACCCTAACCCTAAAACTAATACTAACTCTAACCTTAACCCTAACCCTAAACCAAAATTTTACCCTAACCCTAACTCTAACCCTAACCCTAACCCTAATCCTAACAAAAACCATAACTCTAACTCTAACTCTAACCCTAACACTCACACTAAACCTAACTTTCACTCTAACCCTAAAACTAACTCTAAAATAATCCTTAACCCTAATCCTATTGCTAACCCTAACAATAACCCTAATTCTAAGCCAAACTCTAACCATCACCCTTATTCTAAAAGTAAGCTAACCCTAAACCTAACCCTAATCCTAACACAAACCCTAAACCTAACTATAACCCTAACTTTATCCTTAACTTTAAACCTAAATCTAACACTAACCCTAACCTTAATCCTAATACTAACCATAAACTTAACCCAAACCTTAACCTAAACCTAATCTTAAACCTAACCCTAACACTAAGCCTAACACTAACCCTATCTTGAACCCTAACACTAACCAAACCCTAACCTTATCACTAACCCTAATCCTAACTGTAACTGGAATCTTAAACATAACCCTAATCGTAGCCCTAAAACAAATCCTAACCCTAATCCTAACAATAAACCTAATCCTAACCATAACATTAACCCTAACCCTAAACCTAAACCTTATCCTAACCCTATCCCTAACCCTAACCCTAACCCTAACCATAAACCTAACACAAACCCTATAGCAAAACATAACCCTAACCATAACGTAACACAACCCTAACACTTACTTAACTGTAACCCTAAACCTAACACAAACACTAACCCTAACACTAACATTAACCCTAATCTAACACTAACCCAATCCCCAAAACTAACCCTGTCACTAACCTAACCCTAACCCTAACACTAACACTAACATTAATACTAACCCTAACATTGTACCTATCCTACCACAAATCGTAAAACTAACTCTAAATCTACACCTCACTCTAACCCTCTTCCTAACCATAACCCTAACTGTAACACTAAACCTAACTCTAACACTAACACTAACCCTAAAACTAAGTATAACATTAACCCAAATACTAATCCTAAACCTAACCATAATCCTAAATGTAACACTAACCCTAACCCTAACACAACATCTATCTTTTCACCCTAACCCTTACAGAAAACCTAAACCTAAACCTTACCCTAACACAAACTATAATTCTTACCCTAACACTAATCTAACACTAACCATAACACTAACATCATCGTTAATTCTAAAACTAACCCAAAACCTAACCCAAACGCTGACCATAAACCTAAGCCCAAAACTAAACTTAAACCTAACCCTAACCCCAAACCTAACCATAACCCTAACATTAACCAAACCCTAACCTTACCATAACACTAATTCTAGCCCTAAGCCTAACACTAAAAGTAACCATAAACAGATCCCTAACCCTAACATTATCCCAAATTTAACCCTAACAATAATACTAACACATACACTAAACTTAACCCTAACCCTAACACTCACACTAACCCTAACCCTAACAAAAACCCTGACCCTAACTATAACCCTAACACTAACCGTAACACTAACACTAACCCTGTCCTACCTGTAACCGAAAAGTAACCCTAAACCTCATGCTAAGCCTCATTCTAACTCTAATCCTAACCATAACCCTAAACCTAAACCTATCACTAGCCCTAACAGAAACCCCAAACCTAACACTTACCCTAACAAAAAACATATCCCTGAACCGAACACTAATATTAAAACCAACCCTAAACCTAATCCTAACTCTAAACCTAACCCTAAACCTAACCCAAACCCTAACCCTAACACTAAAACTAACCATAACCATAACCATAATCCTAACTCTAAAACTAACCCTAACTCTATCCCTAACCCTAACCATAACCCTAAACCTAACCCTTACCCTAGCCCTAACCCTAAACCTATACCTAACCCTAACACTATCCCTAATCCTAATCCTAACACTAACAATAAATCTAACTCAAAACCTAATCCTATCCCTAACACTAACCCTAATCCTAACACTAACATGAACCCTATACCTAACACTAAAACTAACCTTAACCCTAACCCTAACCCTTACACTAACACTAAAGCTCACCATAACCCTATCCCTAAGCCTAAAACTAACCCTAAATATAACTCTAACCCTAACCCTATCACTTGGTCTAACCCTAACACTAACGCTAAACCTATCCCTAACATTAACACTATCACTACCCCTAACCCCAATAATTACACTAACCCTAAACCTAAACCTAACACTAACCCTAAACTTAACACTAACAAAAACACAAACCCTAACCCTAACTCTAGTACTCACCCTAACATTAACCATTACACTAACCTTAAACCTAACCATAATCCTAAAACTAATCATAACCCTAACCCTACAACAAAAGTAACCCTAACCATAACCCTAAAACCAACAGTAACCATAACCCTAACACTTTACACGAAACCTAAACCTAAACCTCACACTAAACCTAACCTTAACCCTAACCCTAACCCAAAAAATAACACTAACCCTAAAGCTAAATGTAATCCTAATCCTAATCCTAACACTAAACCTAAACCTAACCCTCACACTAACCATAACCCTAAACCTGAACTAATCTTATCCCTATCCCTAAACCTAACCCTAAACATAAAATTAACCCTAACTCTAACCCTAACCCTAAGGCTAATCCCAAACACAATCCTAACCCTAACCCCAACCCTAACCCTTGCCTAAGCCTAACATTAACCCTAATGCTAAAAATAACCCTTACCTTAAGCTGAACCCTAACCCTAACTCTCATCTTAACTTTAACCCTAAAACTAACAGTAACCCTAACCCTAACCCTAACTTAAACCTAACATTATCCCTAACCTTAACCCTAACATGAAACATAACCCTAACCCTAACCTTAACACTAACACTAACTGTAAACCTAACCCTATAATTAACCCTAAGCCTAAACCCAACCCTAAACCTAACACTAAACTTAAAACTTTTTCGAACACTAATATTAAACCTAACCTTAACCCTAACCCTAACACTAACCCTAAACCTAAAATTAACCCTAACACTAACCCTAACACTATTTCTAAACTTAATACTAACCGTAACGCTAACTCTAACCCTAATCCTAAACTTAACACTAAGTCTACCTTTACCCATAATCCAAACACTAAACCGAAACCTATCCCTAACGCTAACACTATTCCTAAATCTAACTCTAAACATAAACCTTACACTAACACTAAGCCTAACACTAAATTTAACCTTAAACCTAACACTAACCCTAACCCTAACCCTAACACGAACCGAAATCCTAACCCCAAAACTAATCCTAACACTAAGCCTAAATTTAACCCTAAAATTAAAACTAAACCTAACACTAACCCTAACCCTAATCCAACCACGAACATTAACCATAACCCTAACTCTAAAACAAAACCTAAGCCTAACCCTAACCCTAACACTAAGACTAACCCTAAACCTAACCATAACCCTAACAATAAACTTAAACCTTACCATAACCCTAAGCCTAATGTAAACCTAATCCTAACCCAAATCATATCCCTAACAAAATCCCTAACCCAAACCTAACCCCAATCCTAACGCTAACCCTAAACCAAACCCGAAACCTATCACTAATCCTAACCCAAACTCTAACCCAAAACCCAACACTAACTCTAAACTTAACACTAACCTTAACCCTAACACTAACCCTAACCTATGTGTAACCCTAAACCTAAGCCTAAATTTAAAACTAAGCCTCACTCTAACCCTAAAGCTAACCATAACCATAAACCATACCCTGTCACTAAACCTAACACAAACCCTAACCCTAACCCTTACCCTAACACAAATCATATCCTTCACCCTAACACTAATAGTAACACTAACCCTAACCCTAACTCTAACTCTAAAACTGACCCTAACCCTAACCCTAACCCTAAAACTAACCATAACCATAACCCTAACCCTAAAACTAACCATAACCATAACCATAATATTAACCCTATCCATAACACTGACCCTACCCTAACCCAAGACCTAACCCTAAAACTAACCCTAAACCTATATCTAACCCTAACAATATTCCTACCCTAACCCAAACACTAACACTAAACGTAAACTTAAACATAAATCTAACCCTAACACTAAACGTAACTCTAACGCTAACACAAATCCTACCCCTAACCATAACCATAACCCTAAGCATAACCCTTAAACTAACCCTAAACCTCACACTCACCTAACACTAACCCTAAGCCTAACCATAACCCTAACTCTAATACTAAACCTAAGCCTGAACCTAATCCTATCCTTAATATTAACCCTAACTGTAATCATAACAGTACCCTAACACTAACCCTAAACCTAACGCTAACCCTAAACCTAAACTTTATCTTAACCATAATCCTAACCATAACCCTAAACCTAACATAACCTTAAAACTCACCCTTAATCCAATCCTAACCCTATCCCTAAACCTAACACTAAGCCTAAACACAAAACTAACCCCTAGCCAATCACTATTTTTAACACTAACTCTAACCATAATTCTAACACTAACCCTCACCATAACCCTCAATATAAGCCTAAAACAAACCCTACCCTAAACCTAACGCCAACCCTAACCCTAACCCTAACACTAACCCTAACCCCAACCATAACACTAACCATTAACTCTGACACTAACCCTACTTCTAACTCTAACACTAACCATAACCCTAACTCAAACTCTAACATTAACACTAAGCATAAATCTAAAACTAAAACTAATCCTAATCCTAAAACTAACCCTAACCTTAACCTAACTGAAATCCTAAACCTGACATAAACCTAACCCTAACCCTAACACTAATTCTAATACTAACACTAACCCTAACCCTATATCTAAACCTAAGCTTAAACCTAACCCTAAATCTAACAGTAACCCTAACACTAAACCTAACACTAACACTAACCTTAAACCTAAACCTAACCCTAACACTAACCTCAACCCTAATCTTAACCCTAAAAATAACCCTAAACCTAACAGTAACTATAACCCTAATGCTAACAGTAAAACTAACCCTAAACCTAACCCTAACAGAAAACCTTAACCTAACCCTAAGCCTTACACAAACCATAACCCTAAACCTAACACTAATCATGACCCTAACCCGAACCCTAACCCTAACTCTAACATTAACCCAAACCCTAACCCTAACCCTAACTTATATATTAATACTAAACCTAACACAAAACCTAACCATAACACTAACCCTAACCTTAACAACAAATATAACACTAAACCTAATCTTAACCCTAAAACTAACACTAACTCTAAACCCCTCCCTAACCCTAACACTATTCCTAACACTAACCTTAACACTAACAGTAAGCCTAACCCTAAATCTAACCCTAACTCTAACACTAACCCTAACCCTAATCCTAACACAACCATAATCCTAACCGTAACACTAACGATAAACCTAACCCTAACTCTAACGCTAACACTAACCCTAAACCTAACCATAACCCTAACACTAGCACTAAACCTAAACCTAAAATTATCAGTAACCCTAACTCTAAACCCAAACCTAAACCTAACACTAATGCTAATCCTACCCTAACATGAACCTTAACCCTAAACCTAACCCTAATTCAAATGGTAACCCCAACTCTAACTCTAACCTTAACACTACCCCAAACCCTAAATCTAATCCTAACCTAACCCTAACACTAAACCTAAATTTAACCCTAATCCTAATCATAACCATAACCCTAACCATAACTCTAACCCTAAACCTAACACTAAACTTAACCCAAAACCTAACTCTAAACCTAACACTCAAATTAACCCTAATTCTAATAGTAATACTAACTGTAATCATAACCCTAAACCTAACCCTAAACTTTACCTTAACCCTAATCAAATGCGAACACTCAACCTAATCCTAAGGTTAACATTAACTTTAACCCTAACGCGAACCCTAACCCTAACTCTAAAACTAACACTAAGCCTAACCCTAAATATAAACCTAAACTTAACACTAACCCTAACCATAACCCTAACCCTAAACTTACCCTAATCCTACCATTAACCTAACACTAACCCTAATCCTAAAACCAAACCTAACTCTAACCATAACCCTAACCCTAACTTAAGACTAACTCTAACTCTCACACTAGCTCAATACCTAGTTTGATCTCTATCCCTTACCATCACCATACACCTAGCCCTAAATGTAGCTGTACCCTAGCCCAATACTTAGCCCTATCTCAAAACCTAGATATAAACCTAACTCTAAACTTAACCCTAACTGTAAGACTAAATCTAACCATAACTCTACTCTTATCCCTAATCCTTAATCTAAGCCTAAATCTCACACTTACACTAGCCCTAACTCTAAGACTAATCTTAAAACTAGCCCTAACCCTACCACTAGCCCTAAAACAAAACCTAGTCATAGCCATAACCTTAACCCTTATCCTTAACCAAACCCTAACCCTACACCTAGTCCTAACCTTATCCCTAATGGTAGTCTAACCCTAAGGAGAAAACTAACCCTGACCCTGACTCTGACCCTAATACTAACCCTGGATCTAAACATCATCATCACTATAAACCTAACCTTAACACTAGACCTAGACCTAACTTTAACTCTATAACTAGCTGTAATAATAAACCTACTTTATACATTAGTGGTAGCCTCAACCCTAGCTCTAAACTAACCCAAAACCTAGCCTTATTCCAAGTCCTAAATCTCGCTTTAACCCTAAACTTAAACCTAACACTAACCCAAACACTAGCTTTAATCCTATGCATAACCCTATCCCTAACCTTAGGGCTAACCCTATCCATTATCCTAATGATAACCCTATCCTTTCTCATAACACTAGGCCTAACCCTAAACCTATACATTTCACTAAACCAAATCTAAACCCTAAATCTAACACTGTCATTACCCTAACCCTAAATCTAACACTAATTCGAGCCCTGCATCTAAACACTAACTTAACCCAAACCCTAATCCTGACCCTGATTCTAAAAATAACCCTAGATCTAAACCTGACCCTAACCAAAAACGTAAACCTTACACTGGACCAAGCCATAAACCTAACACAAAATCTATCCCTAACTGTAACCCTAGACCTTACATTAGCCATAGCCCTAATAATATTCCCAACTCTAAAACAAATCCTAGTCCTAATAGTAGCCCGAAACATATCCTTAATCATAACCCTAACCCTAAGCCTAGTTCTGACCCTATACTCCCTATACTAATCTTTGCCCTTGCCCTAAACCTAGCTATAACCATATCCTTAACCTAAACTAAAATCTAACTCTAACCCTAACCCTAATGATAACCCTTGCCTTATTCTTAGCCCTAGCACTAACCCTAGATCTAAAAGTAACTCTAAATCTAACCCTAATTCGATGCCTAATCCTAATCCTAAAACTAGCACTAACCATAGCCATAACATAACCCTAGCCGTAATTTAGCCCTATCTGTAAACCTAACCCTAACCCTAGCCCTAAGACTAACTCTAACTCTCCCACTAGACCTATCACTCGTTCGGACCCTGTCCCTACCGTAACCCTAACCCTAGCCCTAACCCTAGTACTAGCCCTTAACCTATACTTATCCCTAGCATTAACCTTAGGCAAAAGGTAACTCTAAATCCAGCCCTAAACCAAAGCTTAAGCCTACCCCTAATACTAGCAAAAACCACAACACTTATCCTAAAATGAGCCCTAACCCATGCCCTAGCCCTATAACAAAACAGAGCCAAAGCTCTAACCCTAACCATTAACCTAAACCGAACCCTAACCTTACACATAGTCCTAACCCTAGCTCTAATTTGAGTTGGAAGCTAAATCCTAAAACTAACCCTGAACCTGAAACTGACCTTAACACTTCTAGCTCTAAACATCATCCTAACCCTAACACTAAACTTGGTACTAAAACCCTAAAACTAACCCTAATTTTAAACCTAATACTTACATTAGCTGTAACCCTAACCCTAGGCCTAACATAACCCCAAACCTAGCCCTAATCCAAGACCTAACCCTAGCTTTAAATCTAACCTAACCCTAACACTATCTATAATTGTAACCATAACTCTAGCCTTAAACTAATCTCTAACTCTATCCATTACCATAACCAGAACCCTAACTATAATGATAAACCTAGGCATAAACCTAACCCTATCCAGAATCCTAACACTTCCATTACCCTAAACCTAACCTAAATCTTAAACCTAACACTATCATTACACTAACCCTAATCCTATAACTAATTCAAGCCCAAACTTGAAAACTTACCTATCCCAAACCCTAACCCAGACCTTGAACCTAATAACACCCCTAGCTCTAAACTTGACCATAACCCAACACCTAACCCTTAGCCTAGACGTAACTATAAACCTAATCCTAAAACTATCTTTAACCATAATTCTGAACCTGAAATTAGCCCTAGCTGTAATCCTAGCCCTAACCCTAAAAACACACCTAGCCCTCATCCTATCCCTAAACCTAGCCTTAATCATAACCTTAACTCTAGCCCTACACCTAACCCTAATTCTAACCTTCACCCTACCTATAAATGTAGCTTTAATGTCATTATTTACCTTAAATTTAAACCTAACTCTAACCCTAACCCTAGGCTTAAGCTAAACACAAAACCTAGCACTAATCCTAGGCCTAATTTAGCTCTATCTCTAACCCTATTTTAACCCTAGCCCTAAGGCTAACACTAACACTTGTCCTAGCCCTATCCCTAGTTCTATCCCTTCCGCTCCTGTAAACCTAACACTAGCCCTAACACTTGCCATAAAGTTGGTCCCAGCCCTAACCCTAAGTCTAAATCTAATGTTAAACCTAAGCCTAAGCCCAAAACTAACACTAGCTACAACCCTAATGCTAATTGTAAAACTAGCCCTGACCCTAATCCTAATAGTGAACCAAAACTGAACAATAGCCTTAACCCTAAACCTTAACTTAAACCAAACACTAACACTACACCTAGACCTAAACCTAGCCCTAATTCGAGTCTTAAGCCTCACTTTAAAACTAATCCTGACCCGGACTCATATACGAACACTCACCCTAGCTCTAAACACTGCCCTAAACTCAAACCCAACACTAACATTAACAATAGCACTAATTTGCGACTTAATGTTAACCATAAAACTAACCCTGACCCTGACTCCTATCCTAACCAGAACTGTAGCTATAAATATTACCCTAACCTTAAACCTAACCTTACCACTGAACCTACCCTTACCCCTAACCCTAAAACTAACCCTAATGGTAACCTTAGTTCTTACATTAGCCGTTACCCTAATTCTAGCCCTAAACCTAACACCAAAACTAGCATAAAAACGAGCCCTAAACCTAGCTTTAACTCTAATTCTAACCCTAACCATAGCCCTAACCCTAGATCTAAATCAATCCCTTTCCCTATGTGAAACCCTAAACCTAAGATTAACCCTAGACCTATCCCTAGTCCATAGAATAACCAAAACCCTAACCCTATTAATAGTCCTAACCCTAGCCTTCATTTTAGCTCTAACACTATCCCAAAACCTAACCCTAACCCTGGCCCTTATTCTGACCCTAACACTAAACCTAGGTCTAACCCTAACCCCAACCCTAACCCATAGTTTACCATAATCCTATCCCTAGACCTAACTCTGAACCTAACTCTCAGCCTAGGCCTAATCATAGCTCAGAACCTAACCCTTATGCTAAACATAACTCTAAACCTAATACTAGTTCTAACCCTCACCTTAAACCTAACACAAGACCTAAACCTAACCATAACCTTAGCCCTAATCTTAACTCTAACTGTATCCATTACCCTAAAAATAACCCTTAACATAATGCTAACCCTAGACTTAACCCTAACCCTATCGCTTTCCCCAAACCTACCAATTACCCTAAACACACCCTGAACCCTAATCCTAACCCAATCATTATGCTAACCCTAACCCTAATGCAAATTCGAGCCCTAACCTAACCTCAAACCTAAACCAAACCCTAACACTGACCATGACTCTAATAATTCCCCTAGCTATAAACCTGACTCTTACCCAACATAACACTTAAACTAGACCTAGCCATAAACCTAACCCTAAAACTATTCCTAACCTTAACCTTAGACCTAATATTAATCCTAGCCCTAACCATAACTCAAATCCTAGCCCTTATCCTAGCCCTAAACATAGCTTTAATTTTATCCCTAACCCAAAACCTAGGCCTAAACCTAACACTAATCTAGCTCTAATTTAGCCCTATCCCTAACCCTAACCCTAACTCTAGCCCTAAGACTAACTCTAACTGTCACCCTAACCCTAACTCTTGTTCTAACTCCATCCCTTACTAGAACCCTAATCCTAGTCCTAACCCTTGATGCAATCTTAGCCCTATTCATAGCCCTGGCCATAACCCTAGCTCTAACCCTAACTATAAATCCAACCCTAAACCTAAGCCTAAAACTAAACCTAAACCTAACACTAGCCCTAATGCTAATGCTAATCCTAAAACTAGCTCTAACCCTGGCTCTAGACCTAAACCAAAACCGACTCATAGCCATAATCCTAACCCTTAACCTAAACCCTATGCCTAGCCCTAAACATATCCCTAATTCTAGTCCTAACCCTAACCCGAAAACTAACCCTGACCCTGACTCTGACCCCTAACACTAACCCTGGCTCTAAACATCATCATCACTGTATACCTCAACCTAACACTAGACATAGCCCTAACTCTAACCCTAAAACTAGCACTAATCATAACCCTACTTCATACATTAGCCGTAGCCTTAACCCTAGCCCTACCTAACCCCAAACCTAGGCTTAATCCGAGTCCTAAACCTAGCTTTTACCCTAAACTTAAACCTAACCCTAACCCAAAACTAGCCCTAATCCTATACATAACCCTAGCCCTAACCTTAAGTCTAAACCTCTCCATTACCCTAACAATAACCCTAAACCTTAAGCTAACCCTAGGCCTAACCCTAACCCTATCCATTACACTAAACCAAACCTAAAACCTAATATTAATCCTGTCATTACTCTAAACCTAAATCCTAACCTAACCCAAACCCTAACACTGACCCTGACCCTAAAAATAACCCTAGATATAAACATAAATCTTACCCTAAACGTAATCCTTATACTGGAACAAGCCATAAACCTAATACCAAAACTAGCCCAATTGATAATCCTAGACCTCACATTAGCCCTAGCCCTAATACTATCCCTAACCCTAACACAAACCCTAAACCTCATCCTAGCCATAAACCTAGCCTTAATTATAACCCTAAGCCTAACTAAACCCTAACCCTAATACTAACTCTTTCCCTAGCCCTAAACCTAGCCAAAACCTCATCCCTTACCCTAAACATAAACCTAACTCTAATCCTAACCATTTTTGTCACAATTGCCCTATCCTTAGCCCTAGCTTTAACACTAGATCTAAACCTAACTTTAAATCTAACTCTAACTCGATGCTTAAGCCTAAAACTAGCCCTAAACCTGATGCTAATTCTAAAACTAGCCCTAACCCTAGCCCTAACACTAACCCTAGCCGTAATTTAGCCCTAACTCTAAACCTAACCCTAATCCAAGACCTAAGAATAACTCTAACTCTCAAACTGGCCGTATCACTCATTCTAATTCTATCCCTTCCCTTAAACCTAAACGTATCCCAAATCCTAGTCCTAACCCTTTCCATATCCTTAGCCCTAGCACTAACCTTAGATAAAAACCTAACTCTAAATTTAACCCTAAACCGAAGCCTAAGCCTAAATCTAAGACTAGCCCTAACCCTAACACTAATTGCCGCAGTCTGGCTGGGCATAATTCAGGAGCCACTTGTCAAAAGAAACGAACTTTATTTTTAGAACACACACACCAAACCACACAGCTCCTCAGGAAAAACCTTCAGAGCCCAACTGCCACCACCGGCTTCCCACAAGCCTTTCAACCTCCCCCACTCCTCCTGCTCTTGAGGCTGATTGGCTGGGTCGCATGGGCAGAGCCAAAAAAAAGTCCCCCAATGAGCAGCTCCGTGGTCTGAAAGGGCGGGGAAACAGCCCAATCAGCATCACCACAGAGGAGCCAATCAGTTGGAAGCTAGAAGTTTGCTGGGGCCGCTGTGAGCCAATCATCAGCTGGCAGCTGGAAGTTTGCTGGCAGCTTGAAGTTTGCTGGCAGCTGGAAGTTTGCTGGAGCCCCTTCGGCTTTGGCTCTCAACAACTAATCCTAAAAATTTCACTCACCCTAACCCTAGCCCTAAAACCAAACCTAGCCAAAGATCTAACCCTGACCCTTAACCTAAACCAAGACATAACACTACACCTAGACCTAACACCAGCCCTAATTCGAGTTTTAAGCCAAACCCTAAAACTAACCCTGACCCTTACATTGACCATAACACTAACTCAAGGTCAAAACATCACCTTAATCCTAAATCTAAACCTAACAGTAAACCTAGACATAAAAAAACTAAAATTAGCAATAATCATAACCCTAGTAGTTACATTAGGCTTAAACCTAACCCTACACTAACTTAACCCAAAACCTAGCCCTAATCATAACCATAATCCTAGCCGTAGACTGATTTCTAACTCTAACCATTACCATAACCACAACCCTAACCCTAAAGCTAATTCAAGCTCTACATTTAAAACTTAACCCCTCCCAAACCCTAACCCAGAACTTGACCCTAATAATACACCTAGCTCTAAACCTGACGCTAACCCTAAACCTAACCCTTACACTGGACATACTCATAATCCTAACTCTAAAACTATATTTAACCATAATTCTGGACCTGAAATTAGCCCTAGCACTAACCTAGCCCTAACCCTAAAACAAACAAACAAACAAACAAAAAAAACCTAGCC
The DNA here is from genome assembly GCF_001458135.2 of Marmota marmota marmota. Lineage (NCBI taxonomy): Eukaryota > Metazoa > Chordata > Mammalia > Rodentia > Sciuridae > Marmota > Marmota marmota. The sequence continues at coordinate 71,585 of NW_026007445.1, forward strand.
CTCATCCTAGACCTATACCTAGACTTAATCATAACCCTAACCCTAACCACAGTTCTAACCCTAATTCTAACCCTCACCCTACCTCTAAACCTAGCTATAAAGCTATCCCTTACCCCAAATTTGCCCTAACTCTAAACCTAAACTGTAAACTCTAACTCTAAACTCTAACCCTCACCTTAACCCTAACCATAACTCTATACCTAACCCTCAACCTAGGCTTAAACTAAACGCTAAACCTAGCCCTAATCCTAGGCCTAATTTAGCCCTGTCTCAAACCCTAAACCTAACCCTAGCCCTAAGACTAACTCTCACCCTAGCCCTATCTCTAGTTCTAACTCTATCCTTTATCATAACTCTAAACCTAGCCATAACCCTTGCCATATCCTTAGTTCTAGCCCTAACCCTATAACTAACCCTAAATCCAATTTTAACCTTAACCCTAAGCCTAAGCCTAAAACTAATACTAGCACTAACCCTAACCCTAGGACTAAAACAAAACCGAGCATTAGCCCTAACCCTAAACCTTAACTTAAACCAAATCCTAACACTACAACTAGACCTAACCCTAGCCTTAATTTGAGTTCTAACCCAAACCTTAAAAACAACCCTGACCCTAACAAATATCCTAACACTCACTATAGCTCTAAACACATCCCTCACCCTAAACTGAACCCTAACAGTAACCCTGGCCCTAATTCGAGTCCTACCTCTAACCGTAAAACTAAGCCTGACCCTGACTCCTATCTTAACATGAACCCTAGCTATAACTATCACCCTAAACTTAAATCAAATTCTAACACTAAACCTAACACATACCCTAACACTAAAACTAACCCTAATGACAACACTAGTTCTTACATTCGCCATTGCTTGCCCTAACCGTAACACAAGACCTAGGCCTAATCTGAGCCCTAAACCTAGATTTAACCCTAATTTTAACCATAACTGTAGCCATAACCCTAGCTCTAAACCAATCTCTTAACTAAGCAAAACCCTAAACCTAAGGGTAACCCTAGACCTATCCATAATTCTTAGGCTAACCAAAACACTAACCTTATTAATAGCCCTTACCCTTGCCTGCATTCTAGATCTAACCTTATACAAAACCCTAACACTAACCCTGACTCTTTTATTGACACTACCACTAATCCTTGGTCTAATCCCAACCCTAACCCTAACCCAAAATATACCATAATCTTATCCCTAGACCTAATCTTGAACCCAACTCTCAGCCTATCTCAAACCTTAGCTCAGAACCTAACTCTTACACTAAACATAACCCTAACCTAACCCTAGTTCTAACTCTAACCCTAACCCTAATTCAAGTCCTAATCCTAACCATAACCCTAGCCCTAACTGTAAGTCTAACTGTATCATTACCCTAAACATAACACTTACCCTAATGCTAACCCTAGGTCTAACCCTAAACATATCACTATCCCCAAACTTATCAATTACCCTAAACCTATCCTGAACCCTAGACCTATTCCCATCATTACTCTAACCCTAAACCTAATGCTAATTCGAGCCCTAACCCTAAACTCAAACCTAAACAAAACCCTAATACTGACACTGACCCTAAAAAATTCCCCTAGCTCTAAAACTCACTCTTACCCTATAACTAACCCTTACACTATACCTAGCCATAAAACTAACCCTAAAACTATCCTTAAGCATAATGCTAGACCTGATATTAGCCCTAGCCATGATACTAGCCCTAACCCTAACACAAACCCTAGCTCTTATCCTGGCCCTAAACATAGCCTTAATTATAACCCTAACCATTAACCTAGGCCTAAACCTCATACTAACCCTAGCCCTAATATTAGATCTAATTTAGCCTTATCCCTAACCTTAACCCTAACCCTAGTCCAGAGACTAATTCTAACTCTCACCTTAGTCCTAAACCTAGTTCTAACCCTATAATTTACTAGAACACTAATCCTTGCCCAAACAATAGGTCTAACACTAGCCCTATTCATAGCCCTAGCAACAACCCTAGATCTAACCCTAACTCTAAATCTAACCCTAAACTTTAGCCTAAACCTAAACCTAACACTAGACTTAACCCTAAGGCTAATCCTAAAACTAGCACTAATATTAGCCCTAAAACAAAACCAAGCCATAGACCTAATCCTAACCCTTAATATAAACTAAGCCCCAACCCTACACTTAGCCATAACTCTAGCCCTAATTCGAGTTTTAAGTCAAACCCTAAAACTAACCTTGACCCTGACTCTGACCATAACACTAACCCTAGCTCAAAACATCACCCTAACCCTATACCTAAACCTAACAATAAATCTAGCCCTAACCCTAACCCTAAACATAAAATTAGCTTTAATCACAACCCTGCTACTTACATTGGCCATAACCCTAAACCTAGCCTTAACTTAACCAAAAACCTAGCCTTATTCTGAGCACTATCCCTAGATTTACCCCTAAACCTAACCCTATCACTAATTGTAACTATAATCCTAGCTGTAACCCTAGATTTAACCCTATCCCTAACCCTAAGACTAACTCTATCAATAATCATAACATTGACCCTAGCTGTACCCCTATCTCTAACCCTATCAATTACCCTAACCCTAACCCTAACCCTAATGCTAAACCTTGGCCTAAATCTAACTGTATCCTTAATCCTAACCCTATCCATTATTCTAAACCTAACCTGAAACCTAAACCTAACACTATTTTTACCCTAATCCTAACTCTAATGCTAATTCGAGCCCTAATATTAAGCATTAACCTACCCAAAACAGTAATCACTACCCTGACCCTAATAGTACCCTTAGCTCTAAACCTGACCTTAACCCTACACCTAACCCTTACACTAGATGTAGCCATCAACCTAACCCCAAAACTATTTTAACCATAAAACTAGAACTGATATTAGCCCTAGCTGCAATCCAAGCCCTAAATCTAGGCTTAATCCTAACTTGAACCATAACCCGAGCCCAAACCTTAATTCTATTTTTAGCCCTAGCCCTAAATCTACCTATAACTTCATCCTGTACCCAAAAACTAACCTTAACCCTAAACCTAACCCTAACCCTCACCCTACACCTAGGCCTAACACAAAGTCTACTGCTAATCCTATCCTTTATTTAAAACTATCTTAACCCTAAACCTAACCATAACACTAACTCTAACTCTTGCCCTAGCCCTAGCCCTAGCCCTAACCCTAGTTCTATCCTTAGTCTTAATCCTAATCCTTGATCTAAGTCTAAGTCTAAATATAAACCTAACTCTAAATTTAACTGAAAATAAACCTAAACCAAACCCTAACACTTCCCCTAACCATAATGCTAATCCTAAAACGTGCCCTATCCCTAGCCCTATCCATAAACCAAAACCAGGCCATAGCCCTAATCTTAACCCTTAATATAATTCAACCCTAAGCCTACAACTAGCCCTAAAACTAACTCTAAAACTAACCCTGACCCTAACTCTGACCCTAACACTAATCCTAGCTCTAAAAATCACCCCACCCTTAAATTAACCCTAACACTATATCTAGCCTTAACCTAACCTTAAAACTAGCCTTAATCATAACCCTAGTTCATACTTCAGTCATTGTCCTAACTGTAGCCCTAACCCTAACACAAATCTACCCCTAATCTGAGCCCTAACCCTAGCTGTAACCCTAATACTAGCCCTAACCCTATCCCTAACTCTAACCCTATTCCTTACACTAAGCCAAACCCTAACCCAAATGCTAACCCTAGTTCTAATCCTAATCCTTAGCCTAATTTAAACTCTAACCATAATACTAGTCTTAACCCTAGACCTCATTCTACCTCTAATCCTAACCTTGACCCTCATCTGACCCTAACAGTAACCCTAGGTATAAACGAGACCCTAACCTTAAATGAAATCCTATCACTATCCCTACTGGTAACCCTATACATATACCTAAGCTGAACACTAGACATAGACGCAAGGTAATCCTAAATATTGCTATAACTCCAGCCCTAGACCTAAACAAAAACCTAGCACTAGCCCTAACAATAACCCTTAACCTAAAAAGTACACTTACCCCTAGACCTAAACCTAGTCCTAATTCTGGATCTAACCCTAACTCTAACCCTATCCCTAAAACTGACCCTGATTCTAACACTGAACCTAGCTTTAAACCTAACACTAACCCAAAACCTAGACCTAACACTAGACCTAAGCATAATCCTAACCCTAAAACTAGCCCTAAACATAACCCTAGTTCTTACATTATGCATTGTCCTAAACCTAACACAAAATCTAACACAAAACCTAGCCCTAATCCTAGGCCTAAACTTAGGTCTAAGCATAACCCTCAGCTTAACCCTAGCCCTAAACCTAGCCCTAACCTAAGCCTCACTTTAGACCTAACCCTAGCTCAATGCCTAACCTTTTCACTAAACATAACCCTAGCTCTATCCACACCCTAACCCTAACCCTAACCCTAATCGTAACATTAAACCTAGCATGAACTTTAGCTCTAACATATACATTACCCTAACACTAACCCTAATTAAAACTCTGTCCCTAACATTAAACCTAACTCTAACCATAAATGTAAACCTAGACCTAAACCAAAACCTAACCCTCACCCTAGCCTTAACCCTAGCTCAAACACTAACCCTAACCTTAACCTAACCATAACCCTAGCCCTAAACCTAATACTTACCCTAACACTAAAACTTACCCCAAATCACACCTTAGACCTATCATTAAACCTAGCCGTAATCCTAGACTTAATCCAAATCAAAACCTAGCCCTAACCCTAGCAATACACCTATACATTACACTAAAAATAACCCTAACCTTAATGCTAACACTAACTTGATTGCTCAACCTAACCCATCCATTACCCTAAACCTTAACTGAAACCTAAACTAAACTATATTCATTATGCTAACCCTACCCTAACCATAATGCTAATTTGAGCCCTAACCCTAAACCTTTAGCTAAACCAAATGCTAATCCTGACACTGACCCTGACCCTAATAATAGCCCTAGCCCTAAAGCTGACCTTTAACCTAAACCTAACTCTTACACTAGACCTAGCTATCACCTAACCCTAAAACTATCCTTATCATTAACCCTAGACCTGATATTAGCCCTAGATCTGGTCCTAGCCATAACCCTAACAGAACCCTAGCCCTTAACTAAGCACTATCCTAGCCATATTCCTAAACTGAACCATAACACTAGGCCTAATCCTAATTCTAATGCTCACCCTAGCCCTAAAGCTAGCTATAACCCCACCCATTCCCCTAAACTTAACCTTAACACCAATGCTAATCCTAACTCTAGCCCAACCCCATGGTCTAAACCCAAAACTAAACCTAGCCTTAATAATAGCCCTAATTTAGCCCTAACACTACCACTATACCTAGCCCTAATCCTAGCCCTAATTTAGCTCTAAATCTAACCCTAACTCAAGCCCTAATCCTAGCCCTAATTTTGCCCTAACCCTACCTATCACTAACCCTAAGACTACGACTAAGACTAAGTGTAATTCTCACCCTAGCCTTATACCTAGTTCTAATCATATTAGTTTTCATAACCCTAACCCTCACCCTAAATCTACCCCTAGTCCTAGAGCTAACCCTAGATCTACCCATAACTCTAAATTTAAACCTAACTATAAGCCTAAACCTCAACATAACACTAGCCCTCACCACGATGCTAATCAATAGTCTAGCCGTAACTGTAGCCCTAGCCCTAATACAAAACCAACCTATATTCCTAACCCTTAACCTAAATCAAACTGTACACCTAGTACTAACTTTAGCCATAATTTGAGTTCTAACCCTAACCCTAAAACTAGCCTTGACTCTGATAGTGACCCTAACAATTACCCTTGCTCTAAACATCACCCTATCCCTAAAATTAACCGTGACACTAGACCTAGCCCTAACCTTAACCCTAACCCTAGAACTACGACTAATTGTAACACTAGTTCATACATTAGCCATAGCCCTAACCCTAGCCCGAACCAAACCCCAAACCAAGCCCTAATCGGAGCCTTAAACCTAGCTTTAACCCTAACCCTAAACCTAACCCTAACCTAGAACATAGCCCTACACCTTACCCTAACACTAGCCAAAATCTAACCATTATCCTATCCCTATCACTAGCTCTAACCCTATCCATTACCCTAACCATAACCATAACTCTAATGGTAACCCTAGGCCTAAACGTATACTTATCCCTAACCCTAACCTATTTCATTAACCTAAACCTAACCTTAACCCTAAACCTAACCGTATCATTACCCTAACCCTAACCCTAATGCTAACTCGAGCCCTAACCCTAAACCTTAACCTAACCCAAACCCTAACTCTGACCCTTCCCATGATAATATACCTAGCTCGAATCTTGACCCTACCCCTAAACCTAACCTTTATATTAGACCTGGCCATAAATCCAACCCTAAAACTAACCCTAACCAAAACCCTAGAACTGACATTTGCCCTAGCCATAATTCTAGCCCTAAACTTAACACAAAACAAACCCATACCCTAACCCTAAACCTAGCCTTAATCCTATCCATACACCTAGCCCTAAATTTAGCTCTAACTCTATCAATTACCATAAACATAACCCTAATTATAATGCTAACTTTAGGCCTCAATCTAACCCTATCCCTAACTGTAACCCTATCCATTATGCTAAATCTAACCTGAACCCTAAACCAAACCCTATCATTACCCTAAACAAAAGGCTAATGCTAATTTGAGCCCTAACACTAAACCCTAACCTAAACAAAACACTAAACCTGACCCTGACCCTAATAATACCCCTAGTTCTAAACTTGACCCTTACCCTAAACCTAACACACTAAACATAGCGATAAACTTAACCCTAAAACTATTCCTAACCGTAACCTTAGATCTGACATTCGCCCTAACACTAATCCTAGCCCTAACCCTAACAGAAACCCTAGCCCTCATCCTAGCCCTAAACCTAGCCTTAATTATAACTCTAATGAAACCCTAGACCTACCCCTAATTCTAATCTGCATCCTAGCCCTATCCCTAGCTCTAACCCCATCGCTTACACTAAACCAAATTGTAAGCTTAAAATTAACCCTAGGCCTAAACATAACCATTAACCTAGCCCTATTCCTAGCCCTAATTAAGCCCTGTACCTAACCAAACACTAAGTTTATCCATAAGACAAACTCTCACTCTCACCCTAGCCCCATCCCTAGTTCTAACCCTATCCCTTACCATAACTCTAATCCTAGCCATAAACCAAGACCTAAGAGTAGCTCTATCCTTAGCCCTAGACCTGACCCTAGATTTAATCCTAAATCAAAATCTATTTTTAACCCTAAGCCTAAACCTAAACCTAACACTAGCCCTAAACCTAAGGCTAAGCCTAAAACTAGCCCTAATCATAGCCCTAGCACTAAAACAAAACTGAGCCATAGCCCTAACTTTAATACTTAACCTCAACAAAAACCTAACCATACACCTAACCCTAATCCTAGCCCTAATTCGAGTCCAAACCCTAACCCTAAAATATTATGACCTTGAATTTGACCCTAACACTAACCCTAGCTATAAACATCACCCTAATTTTATACCTAATCTTACCACTAAACTTAGTCCTAACCCTAATCCTATAACTAGCCCATATTGAAACCCTAGTCCATACCTTGGCCATAACTATAAACCCAGCCCTAACTCTAACCAAAACCTAGCCTTAATGCAAGACCTAACCCTAGCTTTAACCCTAAACTTAAACCTAACACTAGCCCTAACCCTAACCCTAAACATAGCCCTAACCCTAGCTCTAATCCTATCTTTTACTCTAAGCCAAACCTAACCCTAATGCTAACCCTAGTCCTAACCCTAATCCTATTACTAGCCCTAATCCTAGCCCTAATTCTAGCTCTAACCACAACTGAAACCTGACACTTATTCTGACTCTAATGGTAACTGTAGGTCTAAACCTGACCCTAACCCTATACTGAACCCTAAAACTAGCACTAGAAATAAACCTATACCTAAACCTAACCATAACACTAGCTCTAGACATAATCCTAATCCTAAATCTAGCAATATCTCTAGCCCTAGACCTAAACAAAAACCTAGCCCTAGCCCTAATGATAAACCTTAACATAACACAAAAACTAACTCTACCCCTAGACTTAACTGTAGTGATAATTCTGGGTTTAACCCTAACCCTAACTATCACCTGAAAACTGGCTCTGACCCTAACACTAACCCTAGCTCTAAACATCACACTAACGCTAACCCTAACCCTAAACTTGACCTAGCCATAACACTTACCCGAAAAGTAGCCATAATCATAACTCTGGTTCAAACATTAGTTGTAGGCCTAACACTAGCCCCAACCTAACCCCAAACCTGGACCTAATCTGAGCACTAAATCTATTTTAACCCTAACCCTAAAACTAGCCCTAACCCATACGTAACCCTAGCTCTAATCCTAGCTCTTATCTTATACATTACCTTAAGCTAAACCCTAAACTTAATGCTAACCCAAGTCCTAACACTAATCAAGAGCCTAACCCAAACCCTAACCCTCTTACTAGTCCTAACTCTAACCTTCATTCTAGCTCTAACCCTAACCCAAACCCAAATCCTAACCCTGACACTTATTCTGACCCTAACAAGAACCGAAGGTCTGAACCTGACCCTAATGCGCAACTGAACACTAATCCTATACTTAAACCTAAACCGGTAATCCTATACTTAAAACTAAACCTAAAACTAGCCCTAGCCCTAAACCTAATCCTAAATCTAACCATATCTCTAGCCCTAGACCTTAACAACATCCTAGCTCTAGCCCTAACAATAACCCTTAATCAATAGTCTAGCCAAACACTAACCCTATCCCTAGACCTAACCCTAGTCCTAATTCTGGCACTAAACCCAACACTAACTCTAACCTGAACACTGGCCCTTACCCTAGCATAATCCTAGCTGCAAAGCTCACCCTAAACCAAAACCTAATCCTAACACTAGACCTAGCCATAACCCTAAACCTAAAACTAGCCCTAATCATAACCTTAGCTCTTACATTACCCATGGCCCTAACCCTAGGCCAAAACTAACACAAAACCTAACCCTAATTCTAGGCCTGAACATAGCTCTATGTGTAACCCTAAAACTAACCCTAGCCCTAACCCTAACCCTAAGGCTCGCTTCAGACCTAACCCTAGCTCAAAGCCTAAACTTAACCCTTAACAAAACCCTAGCCCTATCCCAAACCCTAACCTAACACTAGCACTAATCCTAACCTTAACCCTAGCCCTAAACCTAGCTCTAATTCTATCCATTATCCTAACCATAATCCTAAACCTAATGCTAAACCTAGGCTTAACCCTAACCCTATCAAAATCCCTAAACCTATCCATTACCATAAAAATAACCTGAACCCTATTCCTAAGTCTATTCGTTACCCTAACCCTCACTCTAACCCTAATACTAATTCAAGCCCTAAACCTAAACCTTATCTTAAACCACACCTTAAGCCATACACTGACCCTAATAATTCAGATAGCTGTACACTTGACCCTTACCATAAATCTAACACTTACACTAGACCTAACCATAAACATAACCCGAAAACTATCCCTAACTGTAACCCTAGACCTTACATTAGCCCTAGCCCTAATCCTAGCCCTAACGCTAATATGAACACTAGATCTCATTCTAGCCCAAAACCTAGCCTTAATCATAACCTTACCCTAATTCTAACCTTTACTCTAGCTCTAAACCTAGTTATAACCCCATTGCTTACCCTAAACCAAACCCAAATCCTAACCCTTAAACTAACCCTAGCCCTAATTTTAACCCTAGGACTAACTCTAACACTAACTTTAGCCCTAATCCTAAACCTAATCCTAACCCTAGCTTTAAGACTAACTATAACTCTCACCCTATCACTAACCCACACCCTAACCCTAACCCTAACACAAACCCTTAACCTAACACTAACCCTAATACAAACCCTAACCAAATCATAACCCTAACCCTAACCTAACCCTAACCCCTACCTAAACCTAATCCTAAACCTAACCCTAACACTAACCCTAACACTAACACTAACCCTAACCCCAACCCTAACACTATAACTAACCCTAACTCTAAACCTAAACCTAACACTAACCCTAACCCTAACCCTAACCCTAACATTAACACTAACCCTATCCCTATACCTAACCCTGTCTCTAACCCTAACTTTTACTCTAACAATAACCCTAACCCTTACCCTAACCCTAACACTCAACTAATCCTAACCCTAAACCTAACAATAACCATAACCCTAATTCTAACACTAATCCTAAACCTAAGTATAACCCTAACCCAAACACTACAGCTATCCCTAACCGTAATCATAACCATAACACTAACTCAAACCACAACCCTAACCCTAAACCAAATCCTAACAGTAACCCTAACCCTAACCCTAACCCTATCCATAACCCTATCCCTAATCCTAACCCTACCTCTAATCCTATCCATTACCCTCAGCCAAACACTCACCCTAAAGCTACCCTAGTCCTAACATTCATCCTTAGCCTCTCCCAAACCCTAACTCTTTTACTTGTCCTAACCCTCGGCCTCATTCTTGCTCTAGCATTAACCCAAAACCTGAGCCTTATTTTGACCCTAACACTAACCCTAGATCTAAACCTGACACTAACTCTAAACTGGACCCTAACTCTTCCCCTACCAGTAAACCTATACAAAAACCTAACAGTAACACTAGCACTAGAGCAAACCTAGTCCTAAATAGAGTCATAAATCTAGCCCTAGCCCTAAACAAAAACCTTGAACTAGCCCTAACAATAACCCTTAAGCTAACACAAAGACTAATGCTATGCCTAGAGACAATGCTATTCCTGATTCTGGCCCTAACACTAACCCAAACACTGAAGCTTACCCTAACACAAACCCTAGCTCTAAACCTTATCCTAACCCATAATCTAACACTAACACTAGACTTATCCATAACTCTAACCCTAAAACTAGCCATAACCATAAACCATAGCCCTAACACTAGCCATAAACATCACACAAACCTAGTCCTATCCTAGCTCTAAACTTGCCCTAATTGTAACTCTAACCGAACACGACCTAACCCTAATCCTAAACCTCGACCTAGTCCTAAACCTAGCTCAAACTCTAACCCTTTCCCTAACCATAACACTAACCCTAACCCTAACCCTAGCGCCAACTCTAACCCTAACTATTGCCCTAGACCTAACCCTAGTTCAAACCCTAATACTTACCCTAAATTGAAACCTGACACTAACCCTAGGCCTAACCCCAACCCTAGCCATAAACTTAACCTTAACCCTAGCCCTAACCTTAGTTCTAACCCTATCCATTACCCTAAAGATAAGCCTAAACAAAATGCTAACCCTAGGCCTATTGCTAACCCGATAACTAACAATAACCATATCCATTATTCTAAACCTAACCTGAATCCTAAATCTAACCCTATGCATTACCTGAATCCTAAACCAAACCCTAATGCTAATACAAGCCTTAACCCTAAACCTTAACCTAAACCAAACCATACCTGGACCCTGACCCTAATAAAACACCTCATCCTACTACTAGCCCTAACTCTATCGCTAATCCTAAAACTAGCCCTAAACCTAGCCCTAGCTCTAAAGCAAAACTGAGCCATAGCCCTAACCTAAACCTAGCCTAATGGTAATGCTACACCTGACATTAGCCCTATCCCTAATTCTTACCGTAACCCTAACACAAAACCTAATCCTACACCTGGCCTTAATCCTAGCCCTAATTTGAGTCCTATTCCTAACCCTGATCAGTAACACTGATCCTGACTCTGACCCTAACACTAATCCTATCTCTAATTATCTCCCTAAATCTAAACCTAATCTAACCACTAGACTTTGACCTAGACCTAATGTTATCTCTAATCATAACCCTAGTTCTTACATTAGCTGTAGTCCTACACTAGCCCTAACCTAACCCAAAACCTAGTCCTAATCCAAGCCCTAACTCTTGTTTTAATTGTAGCCCTAACCCTAACCCTAGCCCTAACACTTAACCTAAACCTAACCCTAAAGCTAAACCTTGTCCTAACCCAAAACCTAAGCCAAACCATAGCCCTATTCCTAACCATAACACTAGCCCTCAACGTAGATATAATTTTATCCATTACCGTAACCACAACCCTAAGCAAATTCTAACCCTAGGCCTAACCCTAACCATAGCCCTAACCTAACAATAACCCCAGTCCTAACTGTAGCTGTAATCCTATCCATTACCTGAACCATATCTTTAACCAAATTCTATCCCTAGGCCTAACTCTAACCCTATGCCTTACCCTAACCCTGTCCATTATGATAAACCTAACCTGAACCTGAAACGTAACCATATCCATTACCCTAAACCTAATGCTAATTTTATCCCTAACCCTAAACCTTAACTTAACCCATACCCTAATCCTGACTCTGACCCTAATAATACCCTTAGCTGTAAACCTGATCCTAATCCTCAATGTAACCCTTACAATAGTCCTGGTCATAAACCTAAACCTAAAATTATCCCTAACCATAACCTTAGAACTGACATTAGCCATAGACCTAATCCTAGCCTTAACCCTAGCACAAACCCTACCCCTAATCCTAGCCCTAAGTCTAGCCTTAATCCTAATCCTAACCTTAACCAGAGCCCTAAACCTAATTTTATCCCATTCCCTAGCCCAAAATGTAGCTGTAACATCATACCTTACCCTAAATCTAACGCTAACCCTAACCCTAGCCCTAACTCTAGGCCAAAACCTGACACTAACCCTAGGGCTAATCCTAGCCCTAATTTAAACCTAATCCTAAACCTAATCCTATCCCTAGCCCTAAGAATAACTCTAACTCTCGCCCTAGCCCTATCCAAATTTCAAAACCTATCCCTTTCCATAACCCCAAACCTAGCACTATCCCTAGCCCCAACCCTAACTTTAACCATCACCCAATCCCTAAACCTGGTTGTAAACCCTAACCTTAAGCCCAAACCTCACCCTAATACTAGCCCTAAACCTAATGCTAATTGGAAAACTAGCTCTAACCCTACCCTAGCCCTAAAACAAAACCGAGCCATAATCCTAACCCTAACTGTTAACCTAAAACAAACATTAACCTTACACCTATCCCTAAACTTAGCCCTAATTTGAGTACTAACTCTAACCATAGAAATAACCCTGACCCTGACTGGGACTCTAAAAGTACCCCTAGCTCTAAACATTGCCCTAACGCTAACCCTAGAACAAGCCCTAATCAGAAAACTAGTTCTGTCATTAGCCATAGCCCTAATGCTAACACAAATCCTAGCCTAATCCGAGCACTGACTCTAAACCTAACCCTAACCCTACCTCTAACCCTATCCCTACCCTAAGACAAATCCTCTCCCTAATGCTACTCTAGTCCTAACCTTAATCCTTAGCCTACCCCAAACCCTAACTCTATTACTAGTCCTAAACCTAGCCCTCATTCTAGCTTTAACCCTAATCCTAACCCTGACCCTTATTCTGATCCTACACTAACCCTAGATCTAAAGCTGACCCTAACCCTAAACCGAACCCTAACACTACCCTTACTGGTAAACTTATACTTACATCTAACAGTAACACTATCACTAGACCAAACCTAATCCTAAATATAGTCATAAATCTAGCCTTAGCCCTAAAAAAATACTAGCACTAGCCATAAAAATAACCCTTAACCTAACGTAAAGACTAAACATATCACTAGACCAAATGCTAGTCCTGATTGTTGTCTTAACCATAAAACTAATCCTAACCCAACAATGACCTTTAACCTAATAGAAACCCTAGCTCTAAACCTTATCCTAAACCTAACATAGAATTATCTATAACCCTGACTCTAATACTAGCCATAACCATATCCCTAGCTCTTACATTACACATAGCCTTAACGTTAGCCCTAAATATCACACAAAACCTAGCCCATATCCTAGACCTATACCTAGCCCTAATCATAACCCTAACCATAATCTTAGACCTAACCCTAATTCTAACCCTCACCCTAGCCTTAACCTTAGCTCAAATTCTAATCCTTAGCCTAAAAATAACCCTAACACTAAACCAAACCCCAGCCATGACTCAAACCCTAACCCTTGCCCTAGCCCTAACCCTAACTCAAATGCCTAAACTTACCTTAAACCTAACCCTAACATTAACCCTAGGCCTAACCCTAACCCTAAACCTAAACCTAACCTTAACCCTAGCCCTAACCTTAGCTCTAACCCTATCCATTACCCTAAAGATAAGCCTAACCCAAATGCTATCCCTAGGCCTAACAATAACCCTATCACTAACACTAAACCTATCCATTACTCTAAACCTAGCTGGAACCATAAACCTAATTCTATCCATTACCCTATCCGTAACCCTAACCCTAAAGGTAATTCAATCCTTAACCCTAAAACTTAACCTAAACCAAACCCTACCCAGACCCTGACCCTAATAATACACCTAGCTTTAAACCTGACCCTTATGTAAACCTAACCCTTACACTAGTCCTAGCCATAATCTAACCCTAAAACTAACACTAACCATAAATCTAGACCTGACATTAGCCCTATCCATAATCCTAGCCCTAGCCCTAGCCCTAACATAAACCCTCATCCTAGCACTAAACATAGCCTTAATCCTAACTCTAGCTCTAACCCTAATTCTAACCCTTGCCCTAGCCCTAAACCTAGCAATAAACCCATTCCTTCCCCTAACACTGACCCTACCCCTAGGCCTAATCATAACACTAACCCTAGCCCTAATTTATCCCTAACCCTAAACCAAACCCTAACCCTAGCCCTAAGACTAACTCTAACTCTCACCCTAGCCCAATTTCTATTCTAACTCTATCCATTAATAACCCTAACACTAGCTCTAACCTTAGCTCTATACCTACCCATAGCCCTAAACATAGATCTAACCATAACAGTAAATCAAAGCCTAAACCTCATCATACCACTAGCGCCAACACTATCGCTAATCCTAAAAGTAGCCCTAGCTGTAAAACAAAACTGAGACAAAGCCCTAATGCTAACCCTAACCAAACCATAATCCTAGACTTGACATTAGACCAATCTCTAATTCTTACCCTAACCCTTACACAAACCCTAACCCTACACCTAGCCTTAAGCCTAGCCCTAATTCGAGTCTATCCTTAACTCTGATCAGTAACACTGATCTTGACTCTGATGGTAAATGAACCCTATCTCTAATCATCACCCTAATCCTAAACCTAATCTACACACTAGATTTAGACATACTGCTAAACTTAACACTAGTCCTAATCATAACCCTAGTTCTAACATTAACCCTAGTCCTAAATAGACTTAACCTAACTCAAAACCTAGACCTAATCAGAACCCTAACCCTAGCTTTAACCCTAGCCCTAACCCTAACAATAGCCCTAATACTTAACCTAAACCTAATCATAAAACTAAACCTTGTCCTAACCCAAAATCTTACCCGAATCATAGTCCTAATCCTAACCATAATCCTAGCCCTATCCCTAGCTCTAATCTTATCTATTACCATAACCATAACCCTAACCTAATTCTATCCCTAGGCCTAAACCTAACCCTATCCCTAACCCTAAATCTGTCCATTAATCTAATTCTAACCTTAACCCTAAACTTAACCATATCCATTACCCTAACCCTAACACTAATCCTAATGCTAATTTGAGCCCTAAGCCTAATCCTTAACCTAACCCTGACTCTGACCCTAATAATACCTCTAGCTGTAAACCTGACCCTAATCTTCAACCTAACACTTATAATAGACCTGGCCATAATCCTTAACCTAAAACTATCCCTAACCATAACCCTAGACCTGACATTAGCCATATCCCTAATCATAGCCCTAACCCTAACACAAACCCTAGCCCTAATCCTATTCCTAAACCTATCCTTAATTCAAACCCTAATATTAACCCTAACCCTAACCCTAATTTTATGCTTTGCCCTAGCCCTAAATGTAGCTGTAACATCATATCTTACCCTAACCCTAATAATAAACCTAAACCTAGCCCTAAACCTAGGCCTAAACCTACCACTAACCATAGCTCTAATCTAGCCCTAATTTAGCCCTAACCCTAAACCTAACACTATCCCTAGCCCTAAGACTAACTCTAACACTAGCCCTAACCCAAATGATAATTGGAAAACTAGCCCTAACAGTACTCTAGCCCTAAAACAAAATCGAGCCATAACCCTAACCCTAACCTTAACCTAAACCAAACCGTAACCCTACACCTAGCCCTAAACATAGTCCTAATGTGAGTCCTAACTCTAACCCTAGAAGTAACCCTGACCCTTACTCGGACCCTAATATTAACCCTAGCTCTAAACATTACCCTAACACTAACCCTAGAACTAGCCCTAAACAAAATCCTAGTTCTTTCATTAGCTGTAGCCCTGATGCTAACACAAATCCTAGCCCTACTTTGAGCCCTAAACCTAGGTTTAACCCTAAACCTAATCCTAACGCTAACTCTACCTCTAACCCTATCCCTTACCCTAAGCCAAACCCTCACCCTAATTCTACCCTAGTCCTAACCATAATCCTTAGCCTACATCAAACCCTATCTCTATTACTAGTTCTAACCCTAGCCCTCATTCTAGCTCTAACCCTAACTCTAACCTTGACCCTTATTTTGACCCTAACACTAACCCTAGGTCTAAACCTGACACCCAAAGCAAACTCTACCCCTACCCCTACCGGTAAAACTATACCTAAACCGAATAGTAACAATAGCACTAGACCAAACCTAATCCCAAATAGAATCATAAATCTAGCCTTAGCCCCAAGCAAAAACCTAGCACTAGCCCTAACAATAACCATTAACCTAACATAAAGACTAACTCTATCCCTAGAACCAACGCTAGTCCTAAATCTGGCCCTCACCCTAAACCTAACCCTAACCCGAACAATGACTGTTACTCTAAAACAAATCCTATATCTAAATCTTATCCTTACCCAAAACCTAACTAAAACACTAGACTTATCCATAACCCTAAGCCTAAAACTAGCCATAACAATAACCCTAGCTCTTAAATTACCCATAGCCCTAATGATAGTCATAAACCTCACACAAAACCTTATCCTAGCCCTAAACCTAGCCCTTATTGTAACCCTAACCATAAGCTTAGACCTAATCCTAACCCTAAACCTCGCTCTAACCCTAATTCTAGCTCAAACTCTAACCTTAATCTAACCCTAACCCTAACCCTAACCCTAACATTAGCCCTCACTCTAACCCTAACACTCACGCTAGCCTAATCCTAGCTCAAATGCTAATACTTACCCCAAATCTAACCCTGACATGAACCCTAGGTCTAACCCTAACCCTAGTCCTAATTCTAACCATAACTCTAGCCCTAACCTTCGCTCTAACACTATCCATTACCATGAAGACAAGCCTAATCCAAATGCTAACCCTAGGCCTAACGCTAACACTATTGCACTAGCCCTAAAACACTGTTGCTAACACTAACACTATTCATTTCTCTAAACCCAACCTGAACCTTAAACCTAACCCTATCAATTACCCTAGCTCAGACATAAACCTAGTCCTAATTCTAAACTCAACCCTAGCCCTAACCCTAACCCTAGGACAAACCCTAACACTAACCCTAGCCCTAATCCTAAACCTAACCCTAACCCTAGCTTTAAGACTAACTAAAACACTGACCCTATCCCTAGCCCTAATTCTAACCCTATCACTTACTGTATCCTTATTCCTAGCCCTAAGCCTAGAATAACCCTAGCCATAACCTTACACCTTGCCTTAACCCTAGATCTAAATCTAACTCTAAATCTAACCCTAATTCTATACCTAAACCTAACCCTAACCCTAATGCTACTCCTAAAACTAGTCCAAACCATAGGCTTAACCCTAAAACAAAACTGAGCCATAACACTAACCCTAAACTTTTACCTTAACCAAACCCTAACCTTACATCTAGCCCTAAGCCTAGCCCTAATTGGAGTTCTAATCTTAACCTTAATACTACCTCTGAACCTGTCTCTGACATTAACTCTATCCCTACCTCGAAACATCACCCTAAACCTGAACCTTACCCTAACACTAGACCTAGTCCTAACACTAAATCTAAAACTAGTTCTAATCATAACCCTAGATCATACATTAGTCATAACCTTAAACCTAATGCTAACCAAAACCTAGCCCAAATCTGAGATCTAACCCTAGCTTTCACCCTAACCCTAACCCTAACACTAGCCCTAACCCTAACCCGAACTCTAGCTCTAACTCTAGCTCTAACAATATCCTTTACCCTAGCCAAACCCCAATCCTAATGCTAACCCTAAAACTAATCTTAGTCTAATCCAAACCATAATGCTATTAGTAGTCCTAAACCTAGCCCTCATTCTTGTTTTTACTATAAACCAAATCCTAACCCTAACCCTGACCCTTATTCTGACCCTAAACCTAAACCAAACCCTAACACTTGCCCTACCCATAACCCTATATCTAAACCTAACCCTAATACTAGCCCTAGATTAAACCTAATCCTAAATATAGCCATATCTTTTACTAAGACCTAAACAGAAATCTAGCCTAGCTCTAATGATAACCCTTAACCTAAGCCAAACACTAACCTTACCTCTAGACCTAACCAATCCTAATTCTGGATCTTGCCCTAATCCTAACCCTAACCCAAACACAGTCCCCGACACTAACACTAACCCTAGCTATAAAACTGACCCTAACCGAAACCTAAACCTAACACTAGACCTAGCCATAACTGTAAACATAATCCTTACATGACCATATCACTAAAACTACCTCTAAACCTAACACAAAACCTAGCCCTAATCCTAGGCCTAAATCTAGCCCAAAGTGTAATCCTAACCCTAACCTAACCTTATTCCTTACCCTAAGCCTAACCCTCACGCTAACCCTAAACCTCGGCTTAGACCTAACCCTAGATAAAACCCAAAACCGAACCCTAAACATAACCCTAACCCTATTCCTAAACCTAATCCTAATCCTAGCCCTAATCATAATGTTAACACTAGCCCTAATACTGTCTCTAAAATTATTCATTACCCTAAACCGAACCTTAACCCTAATGATAACCTTTGCTCTAATCCTAATTGTATACCTAATCCTAGACCTAACACTAAACCTAACCCTCATCATAGCCTTTACCCTAGATAAAAACCTAACCCATACTCTAACATTAACTTTAGCCCTAACCCTAACACTAACCCTAAACCTAAAACTACACCTAACCCTAACCTGGCATCTAACCCTTTCCATTACCCTAACTCTAATGATAATCTTAGCCCTAACCCTAACACTAATCCTAAACCTAAAACTACCCTTACCCCAAACCCAACATCTAACCCTATCCATTAACTTAACTCTAAAGATAACCTTAGCCCTAACCCTAACACTAAACCTAAACTTAACTGTAAATCTAAACCTAGACATAATCCTAAAAATAACCCTCACCCTAGAACTAACCTTAGATCAAAACCTAACCTGTACCCTAAACCTAACCCAAAACCTAACCCTAGCCCTCGCCTAACCCTAACCCTAACTCTAGCTCTAATCTTATACAACACCCTAGCCCTAACCCTAGCTCTAATGCTATTCATTACCCTAACAATAACCCTAGCCCAAATACTAACCCTAGGCCTAACCCTAACCCTATCACTCATCCTAACCTTACCAATTACCCTAATCTTAACCTGAATCCTAATCCTAAACCTATCCATAAACCTAACCCTAATTCTAACCCTAATGCTAATTTGAGCCCTAACTCTAATAATTAACCTAACACAAACCCAAAACCTGACCCTGACACTAAAATACACCTTATTCTTAACCTGGGCCTTACCTTAACCTAACATTAGACCTAGCCATAAACTTAAACCTATAACTATCCCTAGCCATAACCCTAAACCTGACATTATCCCTATCCCTAAAACTTGTCCTAACCCTAATACAAACCCTAGCCCTCATCCTAACCCCAAATCTAGCCTTAATTCTAATACAAACCTAACCCTAGACCTAAACCTAATTCTAATCATAGCCCTAGCCCTAAACCTAGCTATAACCCCATCTTTTCCCCTAAACCTAACCCTAAACCTAATCCTAAACAGCCCTAACTCTATGCCCAACCCTAACACCAATTCTAGACATATTCCTAGCCCTAATTTAGCCCTAAACTTAACCCTAGCCTTAAGACTAACTCTAACTATTGCCCTAGGTCTATTCCTAGCTCTAATCCTATCCCTTACCATAACACAAATACTGGACCTAACCTTAGCCATAACCCTAGGCATAACCCTAACCCTAGAACTGGCCCTAATTGTAACCCTAGTTCTTACATTAGCTGTAGCCCTAAAGCTAACACAAAACCTAGCCTAGCCCTAATCTAAGTTCTAACCCTAGTTTTAACCCTAACCTTAAACCTAACCCTAGCCTTAACCCTAACCCTAACCCTAGCCCTAACACTAGCACTAACCCTATCCCTTACACTAAGCCAAACTCTAACCCTAAAGCTACCCTGGTTCTAAACCTAATTCTTAGCCTAACCCAAAACCTAACTCTATTACTAGTCCTAACCCTAATCCTCAATCTAGCTCAGTCACTATCCCAAAACCTATCCCTAAACCTGACCTTATTCTGACCCTAACACTAACCATAGGTCTAAACCTGATTCTAATCCTAAACTGACCCTTAACATTGGCACTACCTCTAACCCTATAAATAAACCTTATCCTAACATTAGACCTAGACCTACACTTAATCCTTTAACTAGTGATAACTATAGGCCTAGCCCTAAACAAAAACTTAGTCCTAGCCCTAATAATAACCCTTAACCTAACCCAAACACTAACCCAACCCCTAGACCAAACCCTAGTCCTAATGCTGGCCCTAACAATAAACCTAACACTAAACCGAACATTGACTCTTACCCTAACACAAACCTTAGCTCTAAACCTTATCCTAAAAAAAAAAAAAAAAACCCTAACACTAGACCTAGCCATATCACTAATCCTGAAACTAGTCATCACCTTAGGCCAAAACCTACCTCTAACTCTATCCATTACCCTAACCCTAACCCTAACCCTAATGGTAACCCTAGCCCTAACCCTCACACTGACTCTAACACTAATCCTCTTCCTAGTCTAAACACTAGCTCAATCCCTAACCCTTAAACTTAACCTAATTCCTAACACTAACCCATGGCCTAAACCAAAACCTAACCTTAACCCAGCCCTAACCCTAGCTCTAAGCCTACATATTATCCTAACTATACCTTAAATTTATTGTTAACCCTAGCCCAAACCCTAGATCTAACCCTACCCATTACCTGAACCCTAACCCTGATGATAACTCTAGCCCTTACCCTAAATATACCCTAACTCTAACCCTAGACTTAACCATAAACCTAACCCTTGCCATAGAGCCAACCCTTGCTCAAACCCTAACCATTACCCTAAACCTAACCTAAGCTTATCCCTAATCCTTAACTTAAGCAAAACCTAATCCTAACCCTAACCCTAACATGACATCAAACCCTATCCAGTACCCTAAACCTAATGATAACCCTAGCCCTAATCTTAACACTAACCTTGACTCTAACTGTAACTATAACCTAGACTTAACCCTAAACCTTACCCTTGACCTAGTGCTAACCCTAGCTCAAACTCTAAACCATATCTAAACCTAAACCTAACCCTAACCCTAGGCCTTACCCCAACTCTAGCCCTAATAAAACCATAACACAAGCCCTAACCCTATCCATTATCCTAAGCACAACCATAACCCTAAGGCTAACTCTAGGCCTAACCCTAACCCTTTTGTTAATTCTAACCCTATCAATTACCCTACACCTAACATGAACCCTAAACCTAAACCTATCATTACCCTAACCAAACCCTAATGCTAATTCAAGCTCTAGACCTAAACCATAACCTAAACCAAACCCAAAACCTAATTCTAACCTTAATAATACCCCTAGATCTAAACCTGACCCTTACCCTAAACCGAACCCTTACACTAGACCTAGCCATAAATCTAACCCTCAATCTATCCCTAACGTAAGCCTAGACCTGACACTAGCCCTAGCCCTAATTTTTGCCATAATCCTAAAAAAACCCTAGCCCTCATCCTAGCCCTAAACCTAGCCTTATTACTAAACAAAACCATAACCCTAGCCCTAACCGAATTCTAACCTTTGACTTCACCCTAAAACTAGCTCTAACCCCATCCCTTCCCCTAAACCTAACCCTACCCCTAAATGTAAACCTAAGCCTAAAACAAGGCCTAACCCTAATACAAATGCTAGACCTAATCCTAGCCCTAATTTAGCCCTAAACCTAAGCATAGCTCTAAGACTAAATCTAACTCTCACCTTAGTTGTATTTCTATTTCTAACCTATCCCTTACCATAATCCTATCACTGGCCTTTACATTAGCCCTAACCCTAGCTCTAGCCCTAATCCTATATCTAACCCTAACTCTAAATCTAACCCTAACCCTAAGCTAAACTTCTCACTAACAGAAGCCCGCATAACACTAATGCTAATCCTAAAACTAGCCCTACCCTAGCCCTAGCCCTACAAAACAACCAAGCCATAGCCTTAACCCTAACCTTTAACATAAACCAAATCCTAAACCTACACCTAGCCCTAAACCTAGCTCTAATTCGAGTCATATCCCTAACCCTAAAACAAACCCTGACCCTGACTCTGACCATAACACTAGAGCTCTAAACATCACTCAACACCTAAACCTAAACCTAACTCTAGCCCTAGCCCTAACCCTAATACTAGTTCTAATTGTAACCGTAGTTCTTACATTGGCTGTAGCCCTAAACTTAGCCCTAACCTAACCCCAAACCTATCCCTAATCAGAGCCTTAACACTACCTTTAAACCTAACCATAACCCTAATTATAGCCCTAACCCTTACCCTAACCTTAACCCTAACCCTAACTCTTGACATGACCCAAAATTTAACCCTAGACCTAGCCTTAATCCTAAGCATAAACCTAGCCCTAACCCGAGCTGTAACCCTATCCATTACCCTAATCCTAATCCTGACCCTTATTCTGACCCTAACTCTAACCCTAGGATTAAATCTGACCCTAATCCTTATCTGAAACCTAACACTAGTCCTTACCAGTAACCCTAACCCTAAACCTAACACTAACACTAGCCCTAGACCTAAACCTCATCTTAAATATAGCCATAACCCTAGCCTTAGCCCTAACAATAACCCTTAATCTAAACCAAACATGAACTCTACCCCTAGACCTAACCCTAGTCCTCATTCTGGACATAACCCTAAACCTAATCCTAACCTGAACCCAGACACTAACCCTAACAAAAACCCTTGCTCTAAACCTATCCTAACCCAAAAACTAACCGTAACACTAGACAAACTCTAAATCTAGCCATAACCATAACTCTAGCTCTTACATTACCCATATACCTAACACTAGCCCTAAACCTCATACAAAACCTAGCCCTAATTACAGTCCTAAAAAAAACCCTAAGCATAACTCTAATCCTAAACCTAGCCCTAACCCTAACCCTAACCCTAACCCTCGATCTAGCCCTAACACTAGCTAAAACCGTAAACCTTACCCTAAACATAATCCTAGCCCAAACCCTAAATCTCACCCTAACTCTAGCCCTACAACTAACTATAACCACAGCCCAAACCCTAGCTCTAACTCTATCCTAACCCTAACCCTAAAACTAATGCTAACCCTAGCCCTAAACCTAACCCTAACCTTACCCTAGCCCAGATTATAAATGTAACCCTCACCCTAGCCCTAAACCTACCTCAATCCCTAACCCTTACACTTAACCTAACCCTAACACTAGCCCAAGGCCTAACCCTAAACCTAACCCCAGCCCTAATCCTAACCTTAACCCTAGCCCTAACCCTAGTTTGAACCCTACCCAATACCCTAACCATAAACTTAACCCTAATGATAACACTAGACATAAAGCTAAACCTACCCTAATCCTAAACATAAACCTAACCCTAGAATTAATAGTGAACTGAACCCTAACCCTAAATCTAGCTAGATCAAAGCCTCACCCTAATCCTAAACCTAAACTTAAGCTAACCTCAACCTAAACCTATCTTTAACCTGAAATTTAAACCTATCACCCTAACCATAATGATAACCCTATCCCTAACCATAACACTAACCATGACCATAATCCTAGACCAAACCCTAAATTAACCTTAGCCATAGCAAAAATCCTAGCTCAAACCATAAATTGTACCCTAAACCTAATCTTAAATGTAACCCTCGCCCTAACCCTGACCCTACCCCTAACTCTAGCCCTAATCCTAACAATTATCCTAGCCGTAATCCTATGTCTAACCCTATAAATTACCCTAACTATAACCATAACCCTAATGCTAACCCTAGGCCTAACCCTAAACTTATCACAATCCCTAACCGTATCCATTACCATAACCCATATTCTAAACTTAATGCTAATTTGAGCCTTAACTCTAAACCTTAACCTAACCAAAACCTGAAGCCTGGCTCTGACCCTAATAATACCCCAGCTCTTAATCTGACTCTTTCTGTAAACATAACACTTTAATTTGACCTAGCCATAAATCTAAACCTAAAAATATCATTAACTATAAACTTAGACCTGACATTAGTCCTAGCCCTAATTCTTGCCCTAAACCTAACACAAAACTTAGCCTTAATCCTAGCCATAAATCTAGCCTTAATCCTAAACCGAACCATAACCCTAGCCCTAACCCTAAAGCTAAACATAAAACTAGCCCTAATCCTAACCATAGAATTAAAACAAAACCGAATAACGGGCCTATCACTAACCTGAACTTAAACCAAACTCTAGCACCACACCTAGATCTAATCCTAGCCCTAATTCGAGTCCTAATCATAACCTTAAAAATAACCCTGAACCTGACTTATATCCTAACACTCATCCTAGCTCTAAACACCACCCTAAATTTAAACTGAACCCTAACAATAAACCTAGCCCTAATTCGAGTCCTAACCCAAACCTTAAAACTAACCCTGACCTGACTGATATCCTAACACTAACCCTAGATATAAATATCACCCTAATCTTAAACGTAACCCTAACACTTGACCTACACCTACCCCTAATCCTAATTGTAACCCTAGTTCTTATATTAGCCATTGCCCTAGCCCTAGCCTTAAACCTCACACAAAAACTAGCCCTAATCTGAGCCCTAAACCTAGCTTTAAACCTAACCACAAACTTAAACCTAGCCCTAATCCTATGCCTTACCCTGAGCAAAACCTTAAACCTAATGGTAACCCTAGACCTATCCCTAATCCTTAGGCTAACCAAATCCTAACCCTATTAATAGTCATAACACTAGATCTCATTCTACCTCTAATGCTATCCCAAACCCTAACCCCAACCCTGATCCTTATTCTGACCATAACATAAACCCTAGGTCTAAACCTGACCCTAACCCTAAACCTAACCCTAACACTAGCCCTAATTGTAACCTTATACATAAACCTAACCCTACCACTAGCTCTAGACCTAAACCTAATCCTAAATCTAGCCTCAACTTTACCTCTAGACCTAAAGAAAATCCTAGCCCTAGCCCTAAAAAAACCTTTACCTAACCCAAACACTAATCTACCCCTAGACCTAAACCTAGTCCTAATTCTGGCTTTAACCCTAACTTTAACTCTAATGCAAACACTGATCCTAGCTTTAACACTAAACCTAACTCTAAACCTGAAACTAACCAAAACATAAACCTAATTCTAGACCAAGCCATAACCCTAACTCTAAAACTAGCCCTAATCATAACCCTAGATCTTACATTACCCATAGCCCTAACCTTAGGCCTAAACCTAACTCTAAACATAGAGCTAATTTTAGGCCTAAACCTGGCCCTAAGCATAACCCTCACCCTAACACTAGCTCTATACCTAACCCTAGCCCTCACCTTAGTCCTAAGATAGCTCAAAGCCTAACACTTACCCTAAACATAAACCTAGACCTATCCCTAACTCTCACCCTAAACACAGCTCAAATCCTAAACTTAACCTAGCCCTAAACCTAGCTCTAAACCTACCCAAAACCCTAACCCTAAACCTAAA
>NW_026007446.1:0-4128 GCF_001458135.2 Marmota marmota marmota
GTTTTTTTTTTTTTTTTTGAGTCCTTTTATATCCTGATATGCATCCCCTCTCAAAAGAAGATGGCAAAGATTTTTTCCCATTGTGTAAGCTCCATTTTTACACTATTAGTAGTTCCTTGAATATGAAAAAGCTTGTATATTATGGCATCCACTTATTGTTTCTGGGTTTTAATTCATAAGCCTTAGGAGTCTTGTTAAGTCAAAGCCTATATCAATATGTTGGAATGTTAACCCTCTGTTTCCTTTTACATTTTGCAGTGTTTATTTTCAAATTATAAGGTCTTTGGTGAACTTACAGCTAATTTTTGAGCAGGGTGGAAGATAGTGATCTATTTTCATTTTTCTACATATGGATGTCCAGCTTTCCCAGCACCATTTATTAAAAAAAGTTATCTTTTCTCCAATGTATGTTTTTGGCAGTGTTGACAAGGAGCAGCTGACAGTAGCTATACAGCTGTCTCTGTTTTCTTCTATTTTATGTATTTGTCATTCATATCTGTTTTTATGCCAATATCATGCTGTTTTTTTCTACTCTAACTCTGTAGTATAATTTGAAATTAGGTATTGTGATGTCTCCCACATTGCTGTAATTCTTCAAGATTCCTTTGTTTATTGTGGAACTTTTAATATTCTACATAAATTTTAGACTGTCTTTCTAGTTGTGTGAAGAATGTCATTGGTTTTTTGATGGGGATTTCATTAATCTATGGATTATTTTTTATAATATAGGCACTTTGACAATATTAATTCTGTCTATCTAAAAATATGGTAAGACTTTCCTTTATCTATGGTGAGAAATGATTGGGTGATGAGAGTCTTACACCAAGCAGTGAATTTCCCCCCTGATGGAATTAACTGAGTGGTAACTGAAGGTGGGTAAGGTGTGGCTGGAGGAGTGAGTCATTGGGGTGGTGCTTTTGGGGTATATATTTTATATTGGGGATTGGAATCTATCTCTCTGCTTCTGGATCATCATGTAAACCAATTCCTTTTGCCACACTCTTTCAGCATGATATTCTGACTCATTTGGAGCCCAAGGAATGGAGCTGGCCTTCTATGGACCAAGACCTCTGAAACGATGAGCCCCTAAATAAACTTTTCCTCACCTAAAATTGTTCTTGTCATTTCATTTAGTCACATCAGTAAAAAAAAAAGCTGAGTAAAAAATGAACTATATCTTTAATATATTTTAATCTATTTAGTTTATCCTTTGGGGGAATAGAATAAGGCCATGGAGGAGAAGCCACACTATCATAGGAGCTCCACAAGAGTGATTAAAAATACCAATTCTTCACTGAAAAATTAATTCTAGCAATCTGAGAGAGTGAATAACTTTTGCACATAAAACAGGTAATCTGATCTCTGGGATTAGGAGCCTCACTGACACTGGGGTGGAGGTAAATGAGATCAATTAAAACCAGGCCAAATTTGGTGAATGCTTTGTCATATAGTTCAAGCCCAGAAAGGGCTTCAGGGTAGGCTGATTCATTCCACTCTTCTTATTCCAGGACATTTTATGAGGCTCACAGAAAGAGGAGGCATAAGAGTTGTCCAGCCAAAAAGGGAAATAAAACCCTGCAATCAAACTTTTAACAGAGACTCCTCCAAAAATCTTACAATTTTATCTTAGAGCTGAGAATAAACAAATGGCAAAATAATTGAAATATCAGAAGAAAAACACCCTATTTCTAAAACACAACCAAAAAGTAGCTTAGTGGACTGATAAAGAACATTATTAATATTTATTTATTAAAGATTAATTATTGTAAGCATTGTTTGGAAATTACTATAATTACTTAGGACTAGTATCTTCCCTCAATATGATATAAAATATTGGGAATAACAATGAGTTTAAATTAAATAAAAATACTAACAACAAGACACAGAGGAAAGAAAAAGCCATTCCACATAGCTCACAACACTACTGACCCCATGAATATCAGAGAAGAGAAAATGCCAGAAGAATAATATAGAATGATGATAATGAAAATTTTGAATGAAGTAAAAAATGATCTAAGTAAAGATCTAAGAATGGAAGTGAAAGAATATTTCAACAAAGACATTGAGATTCTGAAAACACACAAAATAAGGAGAAATATTGGAAATAAAAGACTCAATGAATCAAATGAAAAACTGAGTTAAAAGCGCCAATGTTAGGTTAGACCACTTTAAAGAGATTCTTCAGATCTCAGAGAAAGAAGTATACAACTTATAAAATAAAGTCTATAATTAAGAAAAAATGTTAAGAGATGTTAACCAAAATATTCAAGAAATTTGGACAACATTAAGAGATCAAATCTGAGAACCTCTGCCACACATGAAGGAAAAGAAATATAAACTAAGGGAATGCAAAACTTTTTCAAGGAAAATATCAGAAAGTTTTCCACACCTTAGGAACAAGAAGGAAATCCAAACACAAGAGGCATTTAGAATGTCAATAAACAAAATCAAAAAAGATAAACTCAAGTATTTCAATTAAAATACTTAATAAAGATAACAAAAAAATTAAAATCCACTGGAGAAGAATGGCAATTCACATTTAGAGGTAATCTAATTAGAATTTGTACTGATTTCTCAGCCCAAACTATAAAAGTCAGAAAGGATTTGAATAATACACACCAAAGCCCTAAAAGAAAATCAAATATATTCCAACCAAGAGTGTGCTATATCCAACAAAATTCTCTTACAGAATTGAAGATTAAAGAAAAATCATTTGTGGTAAGCAGAAACTAAAAAGTTGATAACCACTAAGCCACCACTATAAAACATACTTGAAGACATATTCCATGCAGAAGAAGTGAAAAAATAATAAAAAAAAATGAGTTACACTAGAAGAAAAGTTAATTATAGGAAAATCAGTCTGAATTAAGCATTAAAAGTAAATTAAAATTATGTAACTATATAACTAGTGGGATTCTACATCATGTACAATCAGAAGAATGAGAAATTATACTCATCTATATATGATATATTGAGGTGCATTCTACTATCATGTATAAATAATTAAAACAAATAAAATTGTAAAAAATAAGAAAAAGTAAATCAAATAGCATGGAATAAGTCATCTCTCAATAACATTAAATGTAAATGGTCTGAACTTTTAAATCAAAATACATAAATTGGTAGGCTGGATGAAGAAACAAGCCCCCAAAATATGCTGTTTTCAAGAGAGTAACCTTACAGGTAAAGGTTGAAGTTGAAAGAATGTAAAATGATATAATATGTAATTGGAGACTAAAAGTAAGCTGGAATTAGTACTCTCATACTTGACTAAGTAGACTTTAATCAGAAGAGACAAAGAAGGTCACTTCATACTGACTAAGAGAAACATCCAATAACAAGACACAATCATTTTAATTATGTATAACACTAACATCAGTGTATCTACATACATTTAAAAAATCCTATTTAATATCTGCAATTGAATACATAACAATAAAATAGTACTGAGTTACTTCAACACAACTCTGTCACCAATTGTCTTAGTCATGGAAGTTGTGCCTGTCCATGTACAAGGTCACCTGGGGCTCCTCAAATTTTACTTCAGTAACAGAAGCCATGTAGAAAACGCCTGAAACCCATCATTCAGACCTGGTAGGAGATGATCTCAATCACTAATAGGTTCCAATGATGTCTAACCTTCCAATGGTTCCCCTCCACCTAGTGGGCAGGTCCAGAAAGTGGTATAGGAGTTTTGTGCCTTTGGAAGCATTTCCTCTTAATATGGCTTTCCTTCCCTCAAGAGAAACAATAACTGAAGTGTATTCCAGTGCCCCTGCCTGAGGAACTGCCACTAATTCACCATGTCATTTGTCCTTCTTTTTTTCTTTTTCTATGTCCCTATTATAAAAGACTGTTGGCAGCAGCCTGAACCACTGGATCGAGGCTTTGTCCATTCCACAGCCAATTTTTAGACATTTTTATGTATGTCTAGGGCAGATCGGGTCAAGAATTTTTCTTTAGGGACATGCCCTTCATCTGTGAATCTGACTTAATATTAATATGTTTAGTAATAGCCTCACAAGAGTTTCTGTAAGATCACTGGTGGCTCTCCTTCAGAATCAATGTTAATTGAGTATAATTTAAAAGCTTAACTTGGGCACTTATCAGTTCCCCTCAAAAACACCG
>NW_026007447.1:0-4127 GCF_001458135.2 Marmota marmota marmota
ATTGCTAGAGATGTTGAATCTATATATATATATATATATATATATATATATATATATTTGTTGATTGATTGTATTTCTTCTTCTGTGAAGTGTCTGGTCAGTTCCTTTGCCCATTTATTGATTGGTTTATTTGATTCTTTGGTATTAAGTTTTTTGATATATATATATATATATCCTGGAGATAAATGCTCTGAGGTGCAGGTGGCAAAGATTTTCTCCCATTCTGTAGGCTCCCTCTTCACATTCTTGATTATTTCCTTTGCTGTGAAGAAACTTTTTAGTTTGATTCAATCACATTTGTTTATTCTTAATTTTACTTCTTGTGCTTTAGGAATCTTATTAAGGAAGTCAGTTCCTCAGCTGACAGGATGTAGATTTGGGCCTACTTTTCCTTCTATTAGGCTTAGGGTCTCTGCCTAAGTCCTTGATTCACTTTGAGTAGAATTTTGTGTAGAGTAAGACACAGGGGTTTAATTTTATTTTGCTGCCTTTGAATTTTCAGTTTTCCCAGCACCATTTGTTGAAGAGGCTATCTTTTATCCAGTGTATGTTTTTGGCACCTTTGTCTAGTATGAGATAACTGTATTTATGTGGGTTTGTCTCTGTGTCCTCTATTCTATACCGTTGGTCTATGTGTCTGTTTTGATGCCAGTTCCATGCCGTTTTTGTTACTATGGCTCTGTAGTATAAATGGTGTAATTATAGTTATACCAATCTGGTATTGTGATGCCTCCTCCTTCACTTTTCCTGCTAATAATTGCTTTGACTATCCTGTGTCTCTTATTTTGCCAAATGAATTTCATGATTGCTTTTTCTCTAGTTCTATGAAGAATATCATTTGGGATCTATTAGGAATTGCATTAAATCTGTATAGCCACTTTTGGTAATATCGCCATTTTGACAATATTTATTCTTCCTATCCAAGATCATAGGAGATCTTTCCATCTTCTAACGTCTTCTTCAGTTTCTTTCTTTAATGTTCTGTAGTTTTCATCTTAGAGATTTTCCCCCTCTTTTGTTAGATTGATTCCTAGGTGTTTTATTTCGTTTTTAAGGCTATTGTGAATGGCGTACTTTTCCTAATTTCTCTTTCAGTAGATTCATCACTGATGTATAGGAATGCAATTGATATGTGGGTGTTATTTTATATCCTGCTACTTTACTGAGTTCATTTATAAGTTCTAGAAGTTTCCTGGTAGAATTTTTTGGGTCTTCTAAATATACAATAATATCACCAGCCAATAGGGTTAGTTCTAGTTTTTCTTTTCATATTCATATTCTTTTAATTTCTTTTTTCTTTCTAATTGCTCTGGCTAGAGTTTCAAAAAAAAAAAGCCATGGAAGGAGGCATCTTTGTCTTATTCCAGGTTTTAGAGGGAATACTTTCTTTTTTTCTCCATTTAGACTATGTTGGCCTCAGGTTTAGCATAATTAAAATCATCACTGAAATCAATGAAATTGAAACAAAAGAAACAATTCAAAAACTGACAAAACAGGAAGTTGGTTCTTTGAAAAAATAAATAAAATTGATAAACCTTAGCCATGCTAAGGAACAGAAAGAGTCAGAAAATACAAGTTACTAAAATTTGTGATGAAAAAGGAAATATCACCATGGACACTACTGCAATGTTGAAGAGAATTAGAAACTATTTTGAAAATTTATGCTTCAATAAAATAAAAAACCTTGAAGACATCAACAGATTTCTAGAGACATATGGCCTACTTTAACTGAAGTAGGAGGACATATATAATATAAAGAGATCAATCTCAAGCAATGAAGTAGAAGACAGCATCAAAAGCCTACCAATCAAGAAAAATCCAGGACCAGACAAATTCTCGGCTGAGTTCTACAAGACTTTTAAAGAATTAACACTGATACTCCTCAAATTACCCCATTAAATAGAAAAGGAGGGAACCTTTCCGAACTCATTCTATGAGGCTAGTATCACACTGATAACAAAACCAGACAAAGACACATCAAGGAAAGAAAATTTTAGACCAATATCCCTGATGAACATAGCTACAAAAATGCTCAATAAAATTCTGGCAAATTGCATACAAAAACATATTAAAAAGATAGTACATCACAATCAAATTGGGTTCATCCCAGGGATACGAGATTTGTTCAACCTACAAAAATCAATAAATGTAATTCATCATCATCACATCAGTAGACTTAAAGACAAGAATCATATGATTATTTCAATAGATGCAGGAAAAGAGTTTGACAAAATACAGCACCCCTTCATGTTAAAAACACTAGAAAAACTAGAGAAAGTAGAAACATATCTCAACATTGTAAAGCTACACATGCTAAACCATACTTGAATTTCTACTAAAATAAGAAAAAAAAATCTTAGGAACTAATAAAAACAAAGGCAAAGAAAGTATAAATAGAGATGACAGAAACAAAATGTTATTATAAGCTTGAAAGCAAAAACCCTAGGAAGAACTGACATAATGAATCTAGAAAATTGCAGTTAGTGGAGAAAGAGGAAATATACACTGACCTGCATAGCAGAACCTCAGAAAAGCTCAGGATCTGGCATCATCAGGTATCTTTGGGAGGGCCTGAGAGGGTGGTAAAGCAGAAAAAAGGAAGCAAAAATGTTATAGAAAACTTGTAACAACACCAGGCATTCTCAAGCATTTGAAGTGGAGGCAGTCAAGAAACATCTATATGCTGCTAATGACATTAACATTGCTGCCATTGAAGCAACTACTTTGGAAAACCATGGTCAATATTCAGTAAAGGTGAAGATTTGTAGACTTTATGATGCAGTAATTTTATTTCTGTGTACATAGCCTAGAAAAGTTGCAAAATAAATATACCTGAAGACATGATTAGGAATATGTACAGAAGAGCTGTTTGCAAGAAAAAAATCAATACATCCAAATGTGTATAAACAGTAAAACAAATATATGTATAGACTATTATATTAAGGTACAGTATAAACAAACTCCTTATATACTTTCTTAAAAAATAATGTGCAAAGAGTTCCATGTATAAACAATGAACAACTTTTATATGGCCTGAGCCTACACCTATGACAAAAGTATAATATTGAACCCTGTGATAAAGCCATTTTGTAAAAATGCTTAAATATTAAAAATTTCATAAGTTGCTTCTTTTTGAGAGTAAGGTTGGGAACAAATTTGGTCGAGGGATGTAAACATTGTTGAAGTGATTTTTAAAATCACTAAATTTAAAAATTATGTAAGTGTGTTTGATACAGAAACTTAAAAATTAAATGCCAGACACTACTCAAGAGTATGTAATTGCTGCCCCCAAGGTAAAGCACATTCAATATTTATAAACAGAAAATCGAGCAATGCAAAAACAGTTGATTGCATTTTGCATGTGCTTGACTGAATGAAAAAACAGTACATTTTTGAAATCCTTCCCCTTTGAGAAGGAGTGAGAAGTTTGCTTAGACCCCTTTCTGTGACTCTGCCAGAAGACACTCTTGTAATTCTTTTTTTTTAAATTTTTTATTGTTGGTTATTCAAAACATTACATAGTTCTTGATATATCATAATTCAACCTTTGATTCAAGTGGGTTATGAGCTCCCATTTTTACCCCATATACAGATTGCAGAATCACATCAGTTACACATCCATTGATTTACATATTGCCATACTAGTGTCTGTTGTGTTCTGCTGCATTTCCTATCCTCTACTATCCCCCCTCCCCTCCCCTCCACTCCCCTCTTCTCTCTCTGCCCCCTCTACTGTCATTCATTTGTCCCCCTTGTATTATTTTTCCCTTTCCCCTCACTTCCTCTTGTATGTACTTTTGTTTAACCCTGAGGGTCTCCTTCCATTTCTATGCAATTTCCCTTCTCTCTCCCTTTCCCTCCCACCTATCATCCCTGTTTAATGTTAATCTTCTTCTCATGCTCTTCAACCCTACTCTGTTCTTAGTTACTCTCCTTATATCAAAGAAGACATTTGGCATTTGATTTTTAGGGATTGGCTAGCTTCACTTAGCATAATCTGCTCTAATGCCATCCATTTCCCTGTAAATTCTATGATTTTGTCATTTTTAATGCAGAGTAATACTCCATTGTGTATAAATGCCACATTTTTTTAATCCATTCGTCTATTGAAGGGCATCTAGGTTGGT
>NW_026007448.1:0-4125 GCF_001458135.2 Marmota marmota marmota
AGCTGTCTTTTCCATACCTGGGGGCCTTTCCAGCCACATCTTTAGGTATAGAGTATGATTGAGAAGCTTGCTTCACTTCATTTTTAGCTCCTAATCATTTGGTCCCCTTTACCCCAGTACCCCTGAATGGCATCTGACCTGTAAACCAGAAGTTAGAGGAGTTGCCAGTGATTACCTGCTGTGCCTTGTCCTATCATATTCCAAAAGGTTGTAGTTGTTTCCAAAGCCTCTTCTCTGGGCCTCATGAATCACAGCTCTCTGATTAACTATTAATTTTAAACAATTAACTCCAATTGATGCATGTGAAACAGGTTTGGTTATGGATGGGTGGTTGATTGCTACTTCAGGTTAGATCTGTGTCAGTTCTAGGGGGATTAAAAAAAAGTGAATTTGGGAAACATGTTAATAGGGCCCGAGGTGGGCATAGGAATAAAATGAAGGAGGAATGGCTTCTAAAGATAAATGATTTCTCGGAAGTTTAAAAACTATTGGGGGCCCTGCATTTACTTATTGTATATAAATGTAAATAATCTCTCATTTATTTGCTATATGGAAAACTATTGTTGATGAAGGCAAATTCTAATCCCTCCCCTTAGTGTCAAAAAGCAAATAAATTATTGATTAGAAAAATAATTCACTGCTTATCTGCTGTAGAAGAAGAGTGCTCTGTCTGATGTTGGGAATTTCCACTGCATAACTGGGTAAGACATATTCTCTGCTTTCTAGCAGATCACATCACAGTTGAATGAACAAGACAGCCACTCAAAAAAAGGGGTGTTGAAAGGAATAAGAACTCTCAATTGGAAGTTTCAGGATATATTTGGAATGGAGGATATTTTAGAAAAAGGAATAACCTCAAATAAGGCTTAGAAGTTGGACTATACATCTTTCATAAAAGTTTCAAGTGCTTGATATATTTAGACCCACATCAGTCCCATGGAATCGAAGCAGGGATGGTTATCTTCATGTATTTACTCAATATATATTTATTTAAGACTGGACTAAGTCCAGAAGATGTGATAATGTATAGTATAAAGATCTCTGCTCTCATGGACCTGAAATCCCAATGATAAAGACAGATAATATATATAACAAATAAGAAGTTGTAGGGTATATTTGAAGATGGTAAGTGCAGTTGAGATAGTAGCAAGACAAGGTGGTGGAATGAAGAGAAGTTATTTCTTTGAAATG
The DNA here is from genome assembly GCF_001458135.2 of Marmota marmota marmota. NCBI lineage: Eukaryota > Metazoa > Chordata > Mammalia > Rodentia > Sciuridae > Marmota > Marmota marmota. Next base: position 1,192 of record NW_026007448.1, read on the forward strand.
CTTGGTCAGATTAGAAATGCCATTTGAGCAGAGGCATAAAGAAGTAAAAGAAGGAACCATGCAGGTATCTGGAGGAAGAGGGTTCCAGACAGAAGGCATAGAAAAAATGAAAAGATCTATACAAAGGTGTAATTTTGATATGTCAAGGAATAGAATAAAATATGGCATGAAGAGAAAATAATTAAGTGACGGGGAGAAAGATAGATTAGATTGGACAGTTAGCAGGGTCTTGTAGACCATAAGGAGGTTTTTGAATTTATTCTGGATATCATGGGAAGCCATTGAAAGAATTAAGAAGAAGAATGATTTGATCTGATACATTCTTTAAAAAGTTTATTCTGACTGTCACAGCGGATATAGTTCACAGGGGAAATAGAAGGTTACTTTAGTTATCTATGAGATAAATGAAGTGGGCCAACAGTGTAGGGGAAAAGAAGAGGTCAGGTTCTTAATATATTTTGAAGATAGAGCCTACAGTATTTTATTATGGAGAAGTGGAGTGTGAGACAGTAATAAGTTTAAAAGATGATTTTCATGACTGATAATGTTGATAATCATAATGATTACCATTTTGGGGGTACTTCAGTCTGTGCCAGACATTGTTCTAAGCACTTTGCATGAATCAGCTCATTAAATTGTCATAATAACTCTGTCAGGTACGTTCTATCAACTCTACAAATGAGGAAACCAAGGCCTAAAGAGAAGACATTTAAGATTTCAAATGGTAGAATTCCCTGACTCCCAATGGCTTTTCAATCGTGCCAATGTACCAGCAACCCTCCATACTTTCTGAGGCTTGGAAATTCTATGAAGTAGGCTGAGCTTACATTTTGCCCAGCTGGGATTTTTTCATGTTTTTTTTTTTTTGTGTGTGTGTGTGTGTGTGTGTTGGGGTTGTGTCACTATTCAGGTAGACTTTAGTAGTGTTTCCTTTTGCAAATTGCTCAAGTTCTCAAACTATATACTGCAAACCTTTTGTCTGATAGGCTAATTCAACATCTTATACAAGGTAGATAAGGTAAATAAGCCATACTTTGATAAAGCCCAAGCTTTTAGACTCCACAGAATGTTATTGGGAATGGAATCCTAATCATTCCACGCTTCCAGCTGTTCAGGCTCAGGCACATGAATTGGCTATCTGAGTCTTCAGAACCCAGACTGTATTATAGTATTCTTCCTTTAATATTTGTAGAAGTTTCCACTCAAAATCAACCAAATATCCAGGAAGGTGATTGGCAGAACCTACGTGATGGGAATTGATAATGGTCCTAAATCAGAGGCATGGCATATGGACACACTCAGCCAAATTCTTCCTTTCCACTCCCTGGTCTATAAACCCAAGGCCTTTGTTTTTAACTCTCCTATCAAGTGATGCTCTTCCTAAAGATCCTCATATTCTGGCCACCCCTCCACACTACTATAAATAATTATTCATGTGCCCCATTTTCAATAAATCTTCTAATTTAATGCATGTCTAACTTATGCTTGATTTTTATGGTATGTCATATTACAATAGATTCTTTTCATAGGAAATGGAACTTCATCCATTAATAACAAAGTTATTCTTTATGATGATGCCAAAATTATCAGAGATTTCATTGGGATATAATGATACACCTTGAGGGGAAAGATAGTGGTGTATGTTTCTCAAATTCTCCTTAAAATAGGTATTGAAACTGAAGTTGGAATTCTGTGGTAGGAATTCAAGCATAAAATAGGGGCTTGAATTGATTGATTTTGGGCCAAGCAAATCATAGAACACACAGCCAATTTTTGTGGGCTCTGTAAGCTAATAATGATTTTTGAATTGTTAAATTGTTATAAAAATGTACAATTTGTGATAGAGACTTTCACAAACTAAAATATTTATGTGGCACTTTAAGGAAAACTTTGCCTATCCATGAACCCAAGATTCTGTCTGCTGCTCTAATTCTTTGTGTCCAAGTACAGGACAAATAATGTGGGCTGTTCATGTGTGAGGATTTCACAAACTAGTTTGGGTTGGACTTGGGCATTACTAAGAGCAGTTAGAGATACTGCACATACAGGGATGAAATCCAGAAGAGTAGTATCTTCTGTTGGCTCTAAATGTCAGTTTTCAGACTCCAGTCAGGTAAGGCAAGAAGGAATCAGGAAATGGCAACACTGGGAACAAGTTCTCATGGAATTCAAGGATCAACAATAATGTTTACTTAATATGGCAGCTCTGACTACTTCAGGGAGTGTATTAGTTCTCTAGTGTTGTCATGACAAAATACCACAGATTGGGTGACTTCAAGGCCAGAAATTTATTTCCTCATAGAACTGGAGGCTAGAAGTTTAAGATAAAGCATTAGCAAGATTGGTTTCCACTGAGTTCTTACTCATTGGCTTCCAGATGCCCGCCCTTTCTCTTTCTCTTTTGTGTATGCACACATCCCTGATGTTTCTGCGTGTCCTAATCTCCTCTTCTTATAAGGACACCAGTCATGTTGGATTAGAATTCACAACAATGAACTCATTTTAACTTAATCACCTTTTAAAAGATTTACCTCTGAATGCAGTAACATTCTGATGTGTTGGGGGATAGGGCTTCAAAATGTGAATTTTGAGGTTATACAATTCAGACCCTCATAGTGGGTTTGGAATGATTTCTCTTAGGATGCTTGGTTCTGAGGGCATTCAATTTATTCAAAGACCCCATAATTGGGCAAAACATACCTTAAAGAAGCCATGCTTCTATTGGAAGTAAGACTTTAGTGGAAAGAAGAAATAGGGGTCAGACTGAGGAACTATTACTCAAATTCATTTCTTTCCAATTACAGTGGAAGCTTCAGGGTACAAGATCCTTGGGAGCAAAATTTGCAATGTTGCTTTTTAACCAATCCCTATCTTTTTTTTTAAAGAGAGAGAGAGAGAGAGAGAGAGAGAGAGAGAGAGAGAGAGAGAGAGAGA
>NW_026007449.1:0-4124 GCF_001458135.2 Marmota marmota marmota
TTTTTTTTTTTTTTTTTTTTTTTGCAGGACTGTGAACTGAAAACAGGGCCTTGCTTATGCTAGGCAAGTTTTCTATAACTGAGCTACATCTCCAGTACAAACTCCACTTTTTCTTTTTGTTAATTTTTTTTGAGACAGAGTCTCACTAAGTAGCCTTGGTTGACCTTGAACTTGTGATCCTCCTTTTTCAATCTCCAAAGTACCTGGGATTATAAGGGTGTGCAACTGCATCCAGCAACTTTAAAATTTTTATGGATTTAGCTCTTACATTTTATTATTTTATCTGTGTTGAGAAAGTGATCCTAGTGATCCTATGATTCAAATGGTGTAAAATATCATTCTTTATTAGGTGAATAACTGATTATTCTAGCACATTTTTTAGCACAATTTTCTTCATTATCAAGTCATCTTAGCAAAGTCAATTTGACAATAACTACGAAGATTCATTTTCAGATTCTCAATTTTGTTCATCTATATGTTAATGCCATTACCATGCCCTCATGTGCTTGATTAACATAATTTTGTGGTTAGGTTCCGGAATTCCGATGTGCAATTTATCCAACTTTTTTTCCTTTTTTTCATTATTAGTTGTGTTAATAAAGATATCTTACAATTGTATGTGAATTTAGGGATTATTGTCAATTTCTCTCAAAAAAGACAGCTAGTATTTTGGGGGAGAAAGTATTTGATCCCTAAATTAATATAGGTATATTACCATGCTAAAAATAATGTTGGTTACATTCACAGAAATAGAATGCATCTTTCTTTCACTTATGAATTCAATTTCCTTCAAAGATACTTTATACATTTTATTGTTTGTCTTTTATATATTGTTAAATATTTTATTCTTTTTATGCTCGATAATTATTTTTATTTATGTAAGGTCAATGGTAATGCCTTTTATTTCATTCTTGAGTTGACAATTTATGTCTTTTCTCTTTACTTTTATTTTTTAGGATAAGTTTTTAATAAATTTTATTGATCTTTCAAAAAGTACATTTTCATTTGTTGTTTTATTGTGTTTTTAGTTATTTCATTTTTCCAAACTGGTATTTTTTTTATTCATTTCTTTCTCCTCCACCTCTTCCCCTCTTCCTTCCTTTTTAACTTGCAGTGGGGAAATTGTACCCAGCACTTTGCACATTTTGGGCAAGTGCTTCACCACTAAGCTGTAACCCCTGTTACCTAGATGCTTTTCTTTAGTGGATATTTTTCTCATTTAAAAAAATTAAAAGTTAGAAATTTTATTTAAATTGTTATTTTTATGACACAGATATTTCCAGAAATACATTTTTTTTGTAAATACAGTTTCAGTTTTATACCACATATTTTATTATGTTAGTTTTTTATCTTTATTCAGCACTAAAAAATATGTCCTTGTAATTTCTTCTTGGACTCTTTGTTGTCTTATAAATTGGTATTTAATTTCCATTTATTAGTGAAATTGCAAATTTTCCTTCAATAATAAATGTTTAATTTTACTCTACTGCATTCAAAGTATACAGTTTACATAATTCCAATCATTTTCAATATTTTGAGACTTGCTTTGTAGCCTAATGTATAGACTGAGAGAATATTCCAAGAACATGTGTTTTACTGGTTTTGAATTAATTTCCTACAAATTTTTCTTCTTAGATAATGCACTGCTGTTCAATTCATCTATTTTCTTTGTTTTGTTTTTTTATTAATGTAGTTTTGAATTTTATTTTATTTTAAAAATAACAATGATTGTATATATTGATAGGCTACAACATGATGTTTATGATACACTTCTACAATATAGAATAAATACATAAAACTAGTTAACATCATCTCTCATACTTGCCATTTTTTTAGTATGAGAACATTTGGTATTTATTTGAAAATTTATGATCTCATCTCCCCTTCCCGCAGCCTTTGGAAACCAACTGACTACAATTCTGAGTTTGACTTTTAGAGTCTACATATAAGTGAAGTTACTATATCTAGGTTTACGGTTCTGTTCCATGTACCTACTATTTCTTGGGCCAATACAGCACCAGTTTTCCTTGAAAACTTTCAATTTAGGGTAGTTTTTAATTAAGGGTATCTGATGTCAATCATCCAAATCTGTTTATTTCCAATAACTTTTGTACATTCTCGGTATTTTGCATTTTCTTGTGTACTTTGTCATCAGCTAGTAAGTTGTTATAAAATTGCTATTTTTGTGGCTGAGTTTGAATTATGTCTTTTTAGATCAATTGAGAGAAAACAATGTTTTGAAATTTGTAATCTAATTTACAAATGGTATATGATTGATTTGTTTTTTTCACTTTATATTACTCTATGCAACATTTTGTAATTTGCAATACAGAGACCCTGCAAATATTTTATTTTTACTTTATGTCTTATCCATTCCGTGTTTGTGGTTGGCAATTTTTTTAAAAATTTATTTTGGAATTGTTTCTGAAGATTTTTAAAAAAATAATTCATAGTTTATTACTGATTTTAAAATATTTTGTTTATTATTTAAGTAAATATAAATAATTTATTCTTAAGTAGTTATAAGATTTTGTTGATATTTTATAAAAAGCACTGTTTGTCAGAATGAGGCAATTTCACCAGGCTATTCAATCAATTTTTCTCAGGAAAGGATAATTTTTATCAAATACTCCTTTTCTACACTTGTTACATTAAATAATTTTTCTGTATTCTTATAATCTAATTGATTTCATTAGTCCAAATATTAAGCAAAAATATCATTGAAGGGGATTCTATCTGATGACACCTATTCTATTGTTTATATATGCATTTCATTGGTTAATAAGTCAAGTATATATATGACCATGTGCATCTATTTGTATAAATAAATTCATTAGGGCAATATTCTGTTTTTTCATGGTATTTTTTAAATGCCTCATTAAATGAATGATAAATTATTACCTCTCTATATATATATTCTTAAGGAGTTTATATAAAGATTGACTTTGGTATTACCTTAACTGTTGAAAAAAATCATAATGAAATCAAAACCAAATGTAGTTTCATTTCATAAAAGTTTAGAAAAATAAATTTATGTAATATTTATACAACTAGCCAGATTTTTTTTGTTTCATTTCAATTTTCACAAATGATATTTACTAAGAATCTATTTCCTCTAGAAGATACAATATGAAGAACAAAGTATTTATAATATTATTTTATAATGCTTTATATTTCTGTTCAGTCTGTAGTGATGATTCCATTTTTATTTTAGATATGTGTGAGATGTGACTAGTCTATTTTATTCTTATCAGTATAGTTAGATGTTCCTCAACTTTATTCAACTTTGCAAAGAACAAGGTGTTTTCAATGATTTTTCTATTTTGTCTCTTTTCAAATGTTTACTCATCTTACCTTACCTTTCTGTAAGAACCATAAAAAAAAGGCTCTGGAACATGCTCTCTCTTCTTCATCCTTAATGTTCTCAGTGACCCTGAATGTCATGCCATGCCATGCCACCTATTTGCTTGACTATTTTAGTATGCTGTACTATGATTCCTTGAACAAGTCTCTTGTCTTCTCTGGTTACACCTCATCAGCTATCATTTAAAAAAACAAAAGATTTAGCTTCTCAATACACTTGTTTTTTTTTTTTTTAAGTTCTCATTTTTTCCACACAAATTGAATTATAAATCTAGTTATGTTCTTCTTTCTCTTATATAAATGATCATGTCAATGTTGCAGGAAAAAAGTGAAGATGAATCATAGAAGTAAGTAAATATTTAATTACTGTGTTTATTTTTGGAGTGTAGTAAAAGTATTAGGATTTTAAAACTGTAAGTGACCTCAGCTTTTCACCAATATATTTTAGTCCCATATTTGTAGTGTTTTTCAGTTGAGGGCAAAGCAAGGTCTTTGACCAGAATGAGCAACACTGAAACAACTGGCATGAATAAACATTTAACGTCCGTTCTGTTGTTTGAGTTTATTAAGTTACTGTACATATTTTACCACATATGCCATGTAAAAGATTATTTTCAATCATACAAAAGAAAATCCGAACTTTTAAATGTGTATCACTAAATCGATTTTTAAAAATTGCTTAAACAATTACTAACTATTTGCCAGATTATTTAATCTATCACCCAGAGGTAGGTGTGTGTGTGTGTGTGTGTGTGTGTGTT
>NW_026007450.1:0-4124 GCF_001458135.2 Marmota marmota marmota
AGTCAATAAGAGAGGGGATTAGGCCCAGACTGAGGACTCCCAGAAATTCCTGCTATCCAGACCTGGACAGGGATCCCCCTCAGGTCTCTCAGAAGAGGTGACAAAAGTAAAAGTGGTGGATATTACAACTAGCTGTAGTAGGCTCCTCCTTTGGGGGGTGGGTGTCGCAGAACAGAACTCGAGGTCCTTTGCAATCATTCTAACAGGACCCCGCAAGGTGAGCAGGTGTGATTTCACAGAAGTGGAAAGCTGAAGCTCAGAGGAATGAGCAGACGTGCCCGAGTTCAAAGAATTCATAAGAGGTAGAGCTTGGAGGGAATCCAAGGTTGGTGATCTTTTCCCCACTGTACCTGCTTCTGTGCCCAGGGATTGAAAAGCACCCAATTCTAGTCCCAGGTCTTTAATTAATTAGCCCTGTAACCTTCAGCAAGGCCCTTTGTTTCACATGGCCTTGGCTTGCTCATTTTAACAAATGAGAATATTAATTAGACTCCCTGTATTACGAAGCACCTGGAACATAACAAATCCCCAACGGATCTTAGATTCCTTCCTCCTTTATAAAATGAAGCGACTGGCCTTGGTAGTGAGGTGTAATCATGGAGGTTTAAGACTGTGTTACTGGCCCTCAAGTACACTAACATCCCCAGGCCAGGACTAAGATCTGGTAGCTGAAGGGCACCTCTGGCAGAACCCCAGAGTTTTGCTGCTCACATGCTAATTCAATCCTTCACCCCCTGCACTTGGCCTTCAGCTCCACGTGCCGTCTCCTCATTTGGCCCAAGGACTGCACTGAGACGTGCTCACCTTGGCCCAGATGCGGTTTACTTTTCTCTGCTCTGAATTCCAGCCAAGAGCAAAAATCAGATGTACTGGCCTTGGGAACATCGGTTCCTCAGGCCCTGGCAGGACTCCCAGCTGTAGGGATAGAAAGCCCCTCTGAGAAGGGTACCTGGAGCCAGGTGGAACACAGCTCCTGAGCTGTGCAGGAGATTTCCTTCCAGCCAGTCTCCTCTCTGCAGCCAGGGGAACAGCCCCCAAGGGCTGTAGGGGTGGGCTCTGAGCAGTGCAGTAGTGCACCCTAGATTCCCCGGCACCCTGTATGTAATGCTCAGACTTGTGCCTTCATGACTCCCAATGCAGAACTGGGTCCTGTGGAGCAACTACCCCTTTCTGACCTGGCATCAGCAAAACACAGTCAGGGTGCTTCTTGGCCTGAGTGGCAGGAAGACAGATAAACATTTTCTTTCCCTAGCTATTTTTTCCTCATTGTTTGGGTTATGGTTTCTTTGGGGGATAAAGTTTTAAACGTCGGTGGCTCTATCTTCCTGAGGATATATTCAGGTACAGGAACAAAGATGTATCTAGATATTCATGACATTGTCACTTATGATGGCACAAAAGGGAAAGAGCACAAATGTACACCTGTGGGGGGTGGCTAAAGAAATGACAACACATCTTTATGACAATAGTTATGCCCGTTAGAAGCAATGTTTTCTGAGAATTTTAATGACCAGGAATGTATAAGAGAAAAAGTAGGATTCAAACCTATGTAAAAGATTAATTCCAACTGTGAAACTATATAATACTTTATGTATCTCTGCATATATATTATATATAATAAAAAATATCTAAAAGGAAAAAAAAACGTAAATGTCAATAGTATCTCTGTGTGGATTATTTGATTATGGTTATTTTCTATTTAATCTTTTTTAAAATATTTTCCATGTTTTCTTATCAAAATCAAAAATAATAAATAGAAAATACTTGTTAAGATAGAAAATACTTCTGTTTAAAAGGATACTCCTTACATTCCACCCCCCCCAAAAAAAAATACCATCATGAAAGATCTCTAAGGGGAGCTAAGAGGTCAGGCTATCAGGCAGGCTTAAAAATCTAGTTTTTAATGTCTCCCTCTGCACAGTTTTTGCTGTACCAAAAACCAGTCCCAAATTTAGTGACTAAAACAATCATGATTTATGTAGCTCATGATTCTGGGCTCAGCTGTAGGTCCTTCTGCTGTAGGCCGGACTTGGGTGTTCTCTCCTGGCCACACCATGTGTCCAGGACCTCCACTGGGCTGATCTCTCTGGCTGCTGGCTTGTCCCATGGCAGTAGGGCTAGATTCTAACAGAGAACAGAAGCTGCAAGGTCTCTTGAGGCCTAGACTCAGAATTGGCAAGCTGTGGCTCTCAGCACATTCCAAAGCCAGTCACAGGCCAGCCCCAATTCTAGGGGTGAGAAATCGACTCTGCCTCTTTTTTTTGTTTTGTTTTTTGTTTTATTTATTTATTTATTTATTTTTTAATTTTTTATTGTTGGCTGTTCAAAACATTACATAGTTCTTGATATCTTGATGAGGGAAACTGGAAAGTGTTTGCAGTCTACAGCGGAACTGCCATTTGCGTGAAAGAAGCCACTGACAAGATTGACAAGATGGGGATTCTGATAAAATGTACCTTTGTTGAATCTTGAAAAATATCTGTGGTAACTTGTACCTAATTAGCATTATTCTTTGTTGTCACCTTTTTTCTTCTTTTGATCCAGCAGGTCCTATTAGCACTGATTAACATGGTGCATATATAAAATAACTGTATCAGTGCCTCACATATAACAAACACTGCCTAAATATCTGATATCATTATTGTTGGTGATGGCATTTTCATATACCCTGTGTAAGCTGAAATCCTAAAATATGTTTGAGGAAGAGAGGGGATATTTCTGCTGCCTGTAAGGAGTGCACCCTAGGATCCTTTCTCCCAGCCATGTTTGGAGAATGCTCAGATGTCTACTGTGGTAAGCCATTCTTATAGACCGTGGCCGCCATTAGAAGATGGCGCCGGCTTCCACTGTGGCCTGTGATAAACAACTCCTTTTATGGAGAGTTGGCGCGCAATCCCTTATCACCCTATGAGAGAGATCCACGTGGCGGCTTGGGATTGGGATGCGGGGGGCTTTATTAAGCTGTGCTTGGGTGTGTCGGGGGCGGGCGCTAGAAGATGATACTTGAATCAAGGCCTGAATAAACTGCTGAAAGAAGAATCCTGTGTCGTGTTTTCCCTTGCCGGCGAGGGGTCGCGACAGTCTACATGCACTTTTGTCCCCATTTCCTTCCCACAGGGGCCCAGGCCAGGTTTCCTGCTAGGAATATAAGCCTGTTCTCAAATGGACCTGTTTCTACGCTGAGACAGCCCTCCCTCTGGAACCCTGGATGTTTGCCCATGGCAGCACACACTTGCACTGGTGTTTGTTTTGTTTTGTCTTTTTTTGTTTGTTTAGGGCAATCCTCAATGTAGAGAAAGACTAGAGTGGTGGAACTGAGGGGAGACCACAGAAACCTCTAATCCTGGATGTATACCTACAATATTCTCACCTTATCCATGATTAGTCTTTCTGAGGTTTCAGTTCTCTGTAATCAATGGCAGTCCAAAAATATTAAATAGAAAATCCATAAATAAACAATTTATAAGTTTAAACTTCATGCTGTTCTGAGTAGCATGATAAAATCTTGTGCCCTCCTGCTCTGTCCTGCCCAAGACAAGAACCATCCCTTTGTTCACTGTATCCACATTGTATATACTACCTGCCTGTTAGTCTATTAGTAGCCATCTTGGTTATCAGATTGATTATTATGGTAACATAGTACTTGTGTTCAAGAAACCCTTATTGCTTACTAATGTAGCTTCAAAGCACAAGGGTAGTGATACTGGCCTTATGGATATGAAAAAGAGAAGCTGTGAAGCGCTTCCTTTAAGTGACAAGGTGAAAATTGTTGACTTCATAAAGAAAGAAAAACTTAGGCTGAGGTTGCTAAGATCTATGTGAGACTGAATCGTCTATGGTGAAATTGTGAAGGAAAAAGAAATTCAATGTAGCTTTTCTGTTGCACCTTGAACTGCAAAGTTACACTCACAGTGTAAGATAAGTGTCAAGTTAAGATGTAAAAGGAATTAAATTATAGGGTGGAGTACAATCTGAGGTCTCAAACATCCTCCATACTGGGGGTCTTGGAGACAAGTGCTACTACACATTAGCTTGGCCACGTTCCTACAAGAAACATCATCCTCAGAAGTGTTAAGAGATTTAATGGTTATGAATTATGTCATCCAAAAACACTAAGAAGTTTT
>NW_026007451.1:0-4124 GCF_001458135.2 Marmota marmota marmota
GGATACCCAGGTAATTAGGACTAGAACATCAGAATAATCTAAAGGCCACAATACTAAATTTACTGGAGATTTGTGTAGGATCCAGAAAGTCTCTGGGCCCGACACTTGAAAAAAATCATCCTGATATGAATAAGTACTTACTCTACCACACTCAAAACCACAAAATGCACAAATATTTTTGGATTTCATCTAGGAGTCCAGTTGCTATAGAAGATGAGGTGGTGCATGTCAGATAGAAGTGCTGAAAAATATCTGTGAACTGTGTGTGAAATTAAAAACAAATTATGGAAGCCATCAGGCAAAAAAAGTCTGGTATTTGGGAACTCAGAGTGGAAATCTTGCTGGTTTGAGACTGCCCATCACATGTGATATTCTACCTAGCTCTGTCTATGTTCAGCATTACAGTGGAGATGGGATGATCTGATGGACCCACGTAGCAACATATCCTCACAGCAATGGGTGAGTCTTTCCAATATGTCAATTAACTTGTCTGCAGCAAGTTTCCTCTCATTGAAAAACTTCTTTCGGGGGTTGGGGTTGTGCCTCAGTGGTAGAGTGCTCACCTAGCATGCTTGAGGTACTGAGTTCAATCCTGAGCACCACGTAAATGTAAAATAAAGCTATTGTGTCCACTGAAATCTTAACAATATATATTTAAGAAAAAGAAATTGCATTTCTTTCATTGATTTACTCTCCATTAAATAAAAAATTAGCTATTTTCTAGTCATTGTGTTTCAGCTCCTATGTGTACTAGAAAATCTATCAGGCACTCCATATCTTTGAAAATAATTTCTGGCTCTGCCTCTTATTTCTTTCATAATTATTTCAGACATTAATTTTCTCAGGTGAGTCATTACCTTCTAAACAAGAAATTACTGTGGCAGGGTGCTGCATGCAACATGACATTAAGTGATTCTGCTGATGTATGAGCCTTAAATAGTGTTAAAAGTATACCAAGAGTGCTTCCAGGGACAGTAAAATTATAAATAAATATTCATATTAATAATCTGCAGACTTTTTTCTAATGCACACTCATGTACAGATCATTAAAAGTTTCAAAGTACAACTAATTAATCAGTATTTGTTACTGGTTTGATTTCTTTTATTAAAATGCATGTTTTCATTCTAAACATATTTATAAAGCTGAGTAAACTGGATGTGTGTTTCTTTTCCTGAAGGTTACTTTTCAGATACAGATTCATAAAAGCCTGTAAACTTTGCACATATGTGTATATTTGAAAATCTTGTTTATTGTGACAGGTTTTATACAAAATACTGAATAATAACAATTGTATTGTTGTAGTTTTGTAATTGAAAATAGTCAGTTTTCTGAGATGTTATGTAATAACATGACCTGATGACAGTGTATTTTTATAAATAATCATTATTCATTTGTTTTGTTCATTAAGAAAAATTTTTGAACTTCCCTCTCTCCACAATTTTAATTCCTTGTTTAAAACTGAATATAGTTTTCATACCTTTCCTTAATAAATTTTTGCAAAAAATATTTTATTTTCTGCTCTCCTGAAAATTCTTGGTTTTGATGAGAAGACATACCTGAAAGAAATTAAAACACCAAATTATCCATTACTACACTGAGTTGAATATACTCTGCAAATATATAAAACAGTATTGAGGGGGTGGGAATAACCAAAGAACAGTATAATCTAAGGCCATTCTTATTCAAGAAATATATGAGCTTTAGAACAAAATGGTGACAAAATTTTAAGAACTTCAAAAATTCGGCTGGGATATGGCTCATGTGGTAGGGTGCTTGACTGGCAAGCATGAGGCACTGGGTTCAACACTCAGCACCACATAAAAAGAATAAAATAAAGATGTCGTGTCCACCTAAAACTAAAAAAAATAAATATTTAAAAAAAAGAACTTCAAAAATTATCTTGAAAAATCAAAGCAAGACAGAGGAGAACAAAACTGAAACTGACTAATGTTACCACAACAATGTTAAATTAAAACCTCCCAGTTCAATTTTTTTTTTCATATTCTGCATCTGACTAAAATGTGTCAGAAATGGGCTGGAAATATAGTTCTGTTGGTATTGTAATTGCCTCACATTTACAAAAAGCCCTGTGTTTGTTCCCCAGAAACACACACACACACACACACACACACACACACAATCACATCCACAAACCTTTCTATATGTATACTTTTTAAATAATTTGAGACCGGATTTCTTAAGATCCTGAAGCTCATTTCAAAATTACAATTCTAATGCCACAGCTTTTAAATGATGCAGTTATATATCATTGCACCTGACCTATTATTGTTTATTTACTAACATCCAAACATTTCCCAAAATTACCATAGTGATATATTTCAAAGGGATTTTAAATGGAAAAAATTCCAATGACAATAACAGCACATGCAAGAAAGAAGAAATTTGACTCAAGCAAAATACATTGTTATTTGAGAGTAAGGAAATTGAGAATTCTTAATTAAGCAATGCCAAATAACCACCTGAAAGATGTTTAATGAAAGATTTAACAATGAAGAAAACTGAATGAAATTCAGAAAAAAATATCAATAGAAAAAGTAGAAATATACTATACATATTCTTTAAGAAACAATGTCTGATACATTAGAAATGTGTGGAGGAAAAGATATCAAATGCTAGAAAATCAATTAAAAGATTTAACATGAAGCATTCATAATCAAAGTTCCAAAACTCTTCAGATTTGTTTTTGATAGGACTAAAAAAATACATTTTATCTACAAAGATACTTATATATGGTGGAGGTTTAATTTCTTAGCAGAAGATTCCAGAATGGAATTGGAGTATATAGTCATGTGTGGTGAAAAAAAGGAAATCAACCTAGAATACTATAAGATATACAAATGCTTAAGAATTCCCTCACTTTTAGATCTGGTCTAAAAGAAATACTAAACAAAATCCTTCCAATAAAATAAACTGGCAAAGCAAAAAAATAAAATAAAATAAAATAAAATTTAATATTCGAAAGATTTTGTGGAAAAATCAAATATATAAATATAAATTTCATTTTACTGTAATTGTGGTAGATTAAACATATAATTCTGATTATAAAATTTGAAACAATAAAGCATAAAATTATCATAAATATCTGTGAATAGGTATAAGGTAGAAAAGCAGCTTGACGTCAATAGAAATTCATGACAAGTCATGTAAACACACTGATCTATGAAACACAAGTTAAAGCAGTTTAGTTAATAGTAGACAAAACTATAGGAAATCAATAAAACTTACAAAGCTACAGTAGTAAGTTCTTTCTTATCAGTAATTTAAATATAAATAAACTATTATGAAACACTAATCACAACAAAAACATGACCAACAAGAGTAAACATAATAATACGATAACTATGTCAGATCTAAATCAATGGAAGATTCTCTTTAGATCTATGGTCACAAATAGACTATAAAAAAAAGCAATGAAAGGAATACTACACTTAAAATTTGCAAAAATTATTATAATTATATAAAATAATCAGACACAAGTAAAATATTATATAAAGATAAATATAGGGGAAGATGAGAGGAAGATGGCGGCGAGCGGAGTGCATTGCCCCCATGTGCCGTGTCACTGTGTGGGAGTATGACGAGTCAGGACGGCTAAAGGCTATCTTGTTAGGAATTTCCAGCAATAGTGGGGTGCTCCGGAACCTGGAGGAAGGATTTCCATCACATGAGGATTGGCTACGGGGACTCAAACGCGAGAGATATGTCGCAAGGAGGGTAACACTGCTTATACAGCAAATCGCCCCACGGATAGAGTCTGCAGCGCGCGCTGGGAAACGAGGAGATAGCGATGCAAGGATACAGCACTGCAGTTTCTGCTAGCCGTGCAAGCACCGTAATCAGTGCTGAATTCTGGGTTCGAGACGGGGGAAGGAAGTGGTCCAATTCGGTTCTCCACACCGGTCAGACCACAGAGGAGGCCAGCGGCCACCATCTTGGAGAGCTGATGTCACCATCCCTGTTTTCGACTGACCGCAGCTCATTCAGCCATAGAACAGGTAATTTCAGGCTGCCATTCACCTGCGGCTTGCAGACAGATTACTCAGGCTCAGTGCTAAATAACCCGTGGAAACTGCTTCTTGGAGCCTGCTCTTATCAGAGCATA
>NW_026007452.1:0-4123 GCF_001458135.2 Marmota marmota marmota
GAACACTTACCCTATTCCTATAGCTAATTTTAACCCTTGCCCCAGCCCTGAATCTAGCCATTATTTCATCCCTTCCCCTAAAACTAACCATAACCCTAACACTAACATTAATTCTAGCCCTAACCACAGGCCTAACCCTAACCCTAAACCAAGTGCTAATTTAGCCCTAATTTAGCCTTAATCTTAAGCAAATCCCTAACTCTAGCCCTAAGAATAACTCTAATCTCAAACTAGCCCTATTTCTATTTCTAAATCTGTCCTTAGCCCTAACCTATGTCTTACCCCTAAACCTGGATCAAACCCTAACCTTAAGCATAAATCTCACCCTAACAATAACCCTAGCCCTAAGACTAACTCTAACTCTGGCACTAGCATTATTTCTAGTTCTAACACCATCTGTTATCATAACTGTAACACTAGCCCTAACTTTAGCAATAATCATTGCCATAGCCCTAATCCTAACCCTAATCCTAACACTAACCCTAACCTACAGGTAACCCTAAATCTAACCCTAAACCTAACCCTAAACCTAAAGTTAAGCCTCAATCTACACCTAATCCTAACCTAGCCCTATCCCTTACCCTATTCCTAACTCTAACACAAACACTAAACCTAAACCTTACCATAACACAAACCATATCCCTCACACAAACACAATCCTAGCACTAAACCTAAGCCTAAACCTTACACTAAACCTCAACCTAACCATAACCCCAAACTTAAACCTAAAACTAACCCTAACCATAACCCTAACCGTAACTCTAACAGGAACCCTAACCCTAACCCTAAACCCAGCCCTAAACCTAAAACTAACCCTAAACCTATCCCTAACCCTAACACTATCCCTAAAACTAACACTAACCCTAATTCTTACAATAACCCTAATCCTAACCCTAATCCTAACACGAACACTAACCCGAACCCTAACACTCTCATGAACCATAACCCTAACACTAACACTAGACCTAAACCTCACCATAAATGTAACCTTAATCCTAAGACTTACTCTAAACCTAACTCTAACACTAAGCCTCAAGCTAACTCTAACACTAACCAAAACACTAATCTGAAAACTACTTTTAACTCTAACTGTAACACTAACCCTAATCCTAACCATAAACCTACAACTAACTTTAAATCTAACCCTAACTGAAACTCTAACATGAAGCCTAAACCTAACCCTAACCATAACCCTGACACTAACCCACACCCTGACCCTAACCCTAACAAAAACCCTAACCGTAATTCTAACATTAACACAAACCTTAACCAAACCCTAACCGTAACCCTAAACTAAATTTAACCCTAAACCTTACCTAACCTTACCCTAACCCTAACACTAACCCTGAACCTAACCCTAACACTAAACCTAACCCTAACCCTATAACTAACTGTAACCCTAACCCTAAACCTAAAACTAACACTAATCCTAACACTAACAATAACCCTAAGCCTAACCCTAAATCTAACTCTAATCTTAACCATAACCCTAATGATAATCTTAAACCTAACACTATCACAAACACTAACCTAACACTAACAGTAACCCTAGACCCAACCCTAACGCTAACAATAAAACTAACCCTAAACCTAACCGTATCACAAACACTAACCCTAACCCTATCACAAACACTAACACTAACCCTAACCCTAACAATGACCCTAACCCTAATACTAACCCAAAACCAAACCATAACCCTAATCTTAACTGTAAACCTAACCCTAACCCAAACCCTAACCATAACACAAACCCTAACACTAAACTTAACACTAAACCTAAACCTAAGCATAACCCTAACCCTAACAGTAAATCTAACCCTATCCCTAAGCCTAACTCTAACTCTAGCACTAAACCTAACCCTAATTCTAACCCTAACACTAACATCAACCCTAAAGCTTACTGTAACCCTAACACTAACCCGAACACTAAACCTAACCCTAACCATAACCATAAACATAACACTAAACATAACATTAAGCCTAACCCTAACCATAACTCAACCACTAAAACTAACCCTAACCCTAACCATAATGCCAACACTAAACCTAAACTTAACTCTATTCCTAATGCTAACCATAACACTAACCCTAAACCTAACCCTAATGCTAACTGTAACACTAAAACCTAATTCTAACCCTAACCCTAAAAATAACCCTGACACCAATCCAAACCCTATCACCAACCCTAAACATAATCTTAAACCTAATTTTTAAACTACTCCTAACCCTAACCTTAACCCTTACCCTAACACTAACTGTAACCCTTACCCTGCCACAAAACATAACCCATTTCATAACAGTCGCCCTAATCCTAACCCAAACCCTAATACTAACACTAACACTAACCGTAATTTTAACCCTAACACAAACAATAACCCTAACCCTAACACTAACCATTACATAACCCTAAATCTAACCCTAATCCTACCTGTAAAACTAACCCTAACACTAACCCTAACAGAAACCCTAACCGAACCCTAAACCTATCCTTGTCCCTAATCCTAACCCTAACCCTTACCCTAACACTAACCCTAACCTTAACCTTTAGCCTAAACCCTAACACTCACCTAATCCTAAACCTAAACCTAACGCTAATCCTAACCCTAAACCTAACACTAAAACTAAACCTAACTATTACTCTAACCCAAACACAAAAGCTAACCCTAACCTTAACCCTAACACTAATACTATCCCAATTAGCAACCCTAACCCTAAATCTAATTCTAACAGTAAACCTAACCCGAAACCTAAAGTTAACCCTAACACAAACCATAACCAAAACACTAACCCGAACACTAATCCTAACACTAAACCTTACCCTAACACTAACACTAAACCTCCCCATAAACCTAGCCCTAACCTTAACACTAAATCTAACCCTAACCCTAACACTAACCATAAACCTAACTGTAACCCTAACCCAAACATTAATCCTAACCCAAACCCTAACCCTAAGTGTAACACTAACCCTAAACTTTACCGTAAACCTACACCTTACCCTAACACTAACCACAAACCTAACCTTAACACGAATGCTATCCCTACAGTTAGGACCGTAACCCTAACACTAACCCACATCCTAAAAATAACAATAATACAAACCCTAACTTTAACACTAACTTTAACACTAACACTAACCCTAACCCTAACCCTATTCCTTGCCTAACCCTAACACTAACCCTAACACTAACCCTAACAAATTTTAACTCTAAACCTAACACAAATCCTATCCCCAACCATAACTGTATAACTAACACTAATCCTAACCCTAAGCCTAAACCTAACACTAAACCTAAACGTAACTTTCACTCGAACTGTAACTCTAACATTATTCCTAACCATAACCCTAACCATAATACTGAACCTAACCCTAATCCTAATGCTTAATCTGAACCTAACACTAACCCCAAACCTAACCCTAACAGAAACCCTAAACCTAGACCTAAAACTAACCAAAACACTAAACCTAACCCTAACCCTAACCCTAAAAGTAACCCTAATCTTAACTGTAACCCTAAATCTAACACAAACACTAACCCTAACACAACCCCTAACACTTACTGTAACCCTAAACCTAACCGTAATACTAACACTAATCCTAACCCTAACCTTAAACCTAACAATAAACATAACTCTAACCCTAACACTAACCTAACCCTAAACCTTACCCTAACCCTAATCTGAATACTAACCATAACACTAACTCTAACCATAACCCTAACCCTATCCCTAACCTTAACATAACCCAAAACCTAACTCTAACACATACCCTAACCTAACCCTAAACCTAAACCTGTCCTAACCCTAACACTAACCCTAACACTAACCCTAACAAATTTTAACTCTAAACCTAACACAAATCCTATCCCCAACCATAACTGTATAACTAACACTAATCCTAACCCTAAGCCTAAACCTAACACTAAACCTAAACGTAACTTTCACTCGAACTGTAACTCTAACATTATTCCTAACCATAACCCTAACCATAATACTGAACCTAACCCTAATCCTAATGCTTAATCTGAACCTAACACTAACCCCAAACCTAACCCTAACAGAAACCCTAAACCTAGACCTAAAACTAACCAAAACACTAAACCTAACCCTAACCCTAACCCTA
>NW_026007453.1:0-4123 GCF_001458135.2 Marmota marmota marmota
CAATATCCTAAAAAAAAAAAAAAAAAAGATACGTGGGAATGAACTTAACAAAAGAGGTGAAGGATCTATATAATGAAAACTACAGAACCCTAAAGAGAGTAATCAAAGACCTCAGAAGATGGAAAGATCTACCTTGCTCATGGATAGGCAGAATTAATATTATCAAAATGCCCATACTACCAAAAGTACTATACAGGTTTAATGCAATTCCAATCACAATCCAAATGGAATTTCTCATAGAAATAGAAAAAGCAATCATGAAATTCATCTGGAAAAATAAGAGACCCAGAATAGCTAAAGCAATTCTAAGCAGGAAGACAGAAACAGGTGGTATTGCTATACTAGAACTTAAACTATACTACAGAGCAATAGTAACAAAAACACCATGGTATTGGCACCAAAACAGGCCGGTAGACCAATGATACATAATAGAGGACACTAAGACTAACCCACAAAACTACAGTTATCTTATATTAGACAAAGGTGCCAAAAACATGCACTGGAGATAAGACAGCATCTTCAACAAATGGTGCTGGGAAAACTGGGAATCTGTATGCAACGAAATATGCAACAAAATGAAATCGAACCCCTATATCTCACCAGGCACAAAAGTTAACTAAGAATGGATCAAGGATCTAGGAATTAAACTAGAGACCCTGCATCTAATAGAAGAAAAAGTAGGCCCTAATCATCATCATGTGGGATTAGGCCCCAACTTCTTAATAAAGACACCTATAGCACAAGAATTAAAACCAAGAATCAACAAATGGGATGGATTCAAATTAAAGTTTTTTCTCAGCAAATGAAATAATCTGTGAAGTGAATAGAAAGCCTACATTCTGGGAGCAAATTTTTACCCCTCACACATCAGATAGAGCACTAATCTCTAGGATATATAAAGAATTTAACAAGCTAAGCACACACACACACACACACACACACACACACCACCACCACCACCACCAACAACAACAACAACAACAACAACAAAAATCCAAATAACCCAGACAATAAATTGGCCAACGACCTGAACAGACACTTCTCAGAAGTGGATATACAATCAATCAACAAATATATGAAAAAATGCTCATCATCTCTAGCAATCAGAGAAAAGCAAATCAAAACTACTCTAAGATATTATCTCACTGCAGTCAGAATGGCAGTTATTATGAAGACAAACAACAAGTGTTGGCAAGGATGTGGGGGAAAAGGTACACTCATACATTGCTGGTGGGACTGCAAATTGGTGCAGCCAATTTGGAAAGCAGTAGGGAGATTCCTTGGAAATCTGGGAATGGAGCCACCATTTGATCCAGCTATTACTCTTATTGAACTATACCCATAGGACTTAAAAACAGCATACAACAGGGACACAGCCACATCAATGTTTATAGCAGCAAAATTTACAATAGCTAAACTGCTGAGCCAACCTATACATCCTTCAGTGGATGATTGGATAAAAAGATGTGATATTTATACACAGTGGAATATTATTCAGCACTAAAAAAAGAGCAAAATTATGGCAATTGCAAGTAAATGGATGGCGTTGGAGAAGATAATGCTAATTGAAGTTAGCCAATCCCCAAAACACAAATGCCGAATATTTTCTCTGATATAAGGGGGGGTGACTCATAGTGGGGTAGGGAGGGAGAGCATGGGAGGATTAGATTAATTCTAGATAGGGAAGAGTGGTGGGAGGGAAAGGGAGGGGGAAGGGGATTAGTAAGGATGGTGGAATGTGATGGACATCATTATACAAAGTACATGTATGAAGATTTGATTTGGGGGCCAACAAACCTTATATGAAAACAGAGATATGAAAAATTATTGTATATATGTGTATTGAGAATTGTAATGCAAAAAAGAGTACATGTATAATGGCATAAGTTGGTGTGAACATAATTTATATACAGAGATACGAAAAATTGTGTTCTATATGTGTAATAAGGATTGTAATGCATTCCACTGATGTCATGTATTTAAAAAAAGGAATGTTTTTACTATTCTGGAATACTTGCATTTCCATGTGAATTTTAGGATGATTTAATTAATTTCTGCAAGAAATCCATTGGGATTTTGTTAGTGATTGTGTTGAATCTTTTATCAATTTGAGAAAAAGTGTCATCTTAAAATTACTAAATCTTCCAATCAATGAACAAGTAATGTTTATTTATTTTTGTTTTTTATTTTTTTTTAGTTGTCAATGGACCTTTATTTTACAAGTAATGTTTTCTACTATTCACTTACTTCTTTATTAATTTTGTTTTACATTGTTTTATAGTTTGCAGTTTATAAGTCTTATATTTCTTTTAAAAAATTGTTTGCTCTAATCAGTTATACGTGACAGCAGACTGCTCTTCAATTCATTGTACACAAATGGAGTACAGATTTTCACTTCTCGGGTTGAACACGAAGAAAGGTCACATCATTCGTGCAATCATACATGTACTAAGGGTAATGATGTCCATCTCATTCCACTATCTTTCCTATCCCCATGCCCCTTCCCTCTTTTCCCTCCCCTTTGCCCGATCTGAAGTTCCTCCACTCACCACCCCCCCACTATGAATTAGGATCCTCTTATCAGGTTTTTTGGAATTGGCTTACTTTGTTTAGCATGATATTCTCCAACTCCATCAATTTGCCAGCAAATGCCATAATTTTATTCTCTTTTAATGTTGAGTAATATTCCATTGTGTATATATACAACAGTTTCTTTATCCATTAATCTTCTGAAGGGCCTCTAGATTGGTTCCACAGTTTGGCTATTGTGAATTGTGCTTCTATAAACATTGATATTGGCTGCATCACTATAGTATGCTGTTTTTAAGTCCTTTGGGTATAGAACAAGGAGTGGGATAGCTAAGTCAAATGAGATGGTTCCATTCTGAGTTTTTCAGGGAATCTCCATACTATCTTTTCAGATTGGTTGCACCAGTTTGCAGCCCCACTAGCACATATATCCTCGACCATATTTATTGTTGCTTATATTCTTGATAACTGCCATTCTTCCTTGAGAGAGATGAAATCTTAGAGTAGTTTTGATTTGCATTTCTCTAATTACTAAAGATGTTGAACATTTTTTCATATATTTGTTGATCGAGTGTATGTTATCTTCTGAGAAGTGTCTGTTCTATTCCTTAGCCCACTTATTTTTGGGTTGTTTGATTCTTTTGGTATTAAGTTTTTTGAGTTCTTTATATATCCTGGAGATTAGTGCTCTATCTGATGTGCATGTGATAAAAATTTGCTGCCACACTGTAGGCTGTCTCTTCACTTCATTGATTGTTTCTTTTGCCGACAAGAAGATTTTTAGTTTGAATCCAGCCATTTATTAATTCTTAATTTTATTTCTTATGCTTTAGGAATCTTGTTAAGGAAGTTGGGGCCTAATCTGACATGAGGAAGATTTGGGCATACTTTTTCTTCTATTATGTGCAGGGTCTCTGGTCTAATTCCTAGGTCCTTGATCCACTTTGAGTTGAGTTTTGTCCAGGGTGAGAGATAGGGGTTTAATTTCATTTTGCTACATATGGATTTCCAGTTTTCCCAGCACCATTTGTTGAAGATGTTATCTTTTTCTCCAATGCGTATTTTGGGTGCCTTTGTATAGTATGAGAAAACTGTATTTATGTGAGTTTGCCTTTGTGTCTTCTATTCTGTACATTGATCTACATGTCTGTTTTGGTGCCAATACCATGCTGTTTTTGTTACTGTGGTTCTGTAGTATAGTTTAAGGTCTGGGATTGTGATGCCTCATGCTTCACTTTTCTTGCTAAGGATTGCTGGGTTTCTTATTTTTCCAAATAAATTTTATGATTGCTTTTTTCTAGTTCTATGAAGAATGTCATTGGGATTTTAATTGGTATCAAATGAATTTGGTTAGTGCTTTTGATAGTGTGACCATTTTGAAAACATTAATTCTGCCTAACCAGGAGCATGGGAGATCTTTCCATCTCCTAAGTTCTTCAGTTTCTTTCTTTACTGTTCTGTAGTTTTCCTTGTAGAGGTCTTTCACCTCTTTTGTTAAGCTGATTCCCAAGGTTTTTTTTGGTGCTTAGATTTTTGAATTCTTTATATACCCTAGTGGTTAGTGCTCTAGCTGATGTGTGAGGGGTAAACATTG
>NW_026007454.1:0-4122 GCF_001458135.2 Marmota marmota marmota
AAAAAAAAAAAAAAAAAAAGGACACACACCCAATACCTATTTTTCAGTCGCTCTTCCTTTCTGCCACCCACACCCCCAGCCATAGACAATTACTAATCTCTTTTCTGTCTATATAGATTTTCTTATTCTGTACCTTTCATATAAATGGAATCATACAACATATGGTCTTTTGTGACTGACTTCTTTCATTTTACATAATGTTTTAAAGGGACATCTATGTTATAACATGTATTAGTACTTCATTCTTTCTCAATACTAAATAATGTTCCATCGTATAGGTATTTGGGATTTTTAAATCTATTCATCAGTTGATGGACATTTGATTTGTTTCCATTTATTGGCTATTATTATGTGTAATGCTGCTATGAACATTTATGTATAGGTACTGGGACTTATTTGAAAGAAACAATTCTTAGTTCTGTCATTGTAATACAGGAGGCCATAGGATCAGATATGGCAAGAATGTTTAGTAGTGCATGCCAGGAAGTGAAAAACAGGCCATCAAGTTGAATTTATTGGGAGAACTTAAGTCTGAGTCTAACTACACATCAGAGACTCAAGCTGGAATACACAAAGCTTAAAATTATGATTCTCCTAGAGGCTGTTATGGCTTTTTGCTGACCACAGACAATGGAAATTTGATATTTGGCTATATTTGTCTGAAAAAATCAAGACCCACTTTTCCCAGTGGTAATACTCCTGGGGACTAGAGTAACCCACGTCTAAAGCCTCTCCAATCCTAGTTTGCCTTTTGAGTAGTGAAGACCGACCATACCATTTTTATCTTGGCTTTTGTTTGTCTGCCTCATTTCCAGATACAATGGTTAGGATTTCCTATGAATTATTTTCCTCTTGTATTGAACATTACTTTTTTTTTATTTGTGTGTGTGCATGTGTATGTATGGTGCTGGGGATGGAACCCAGGGCCTCTTGCATGCTAAGCAAGTGCTTTACTACAGAACTACAGCCTTAGTCCTGAACTTTTGATTACTACATTTATTTTGTAGGCAATAATGTGTTAGCCCCTGATTAGGAATTTATTAAAAAACCAAATCTGAATCTGTAAGTATAAAGAAACTAAAGCCAGTTAATATAGTTGAGTTCTATCCCTTGGAATTCAAGCAAGATACAGATCTGTGAGTTGGAGCATATCCAAAAAATGGAGAATATTTAGATAATGTTAATCCAGTAGACTTGGTCTAGACATTATTCCAGCAAAAATCTGTGGATATATGTATCAGTTTTGTCACTCGCCTCACATATTTGGTCAAATCCAAGGAAATTTCATCCTAATGATCTTAAGTCACTGATTTCATTTTGCCCAATTGCTCAGTTGTGATGAAACATAGATTATGGGAAATATGTAATAATTCCAAAATTAAGGAGTATCTATGAAACTGCTAGAGGCTAAAACTCAAGTTTTTAGGGCAAATTTTGAATGATGAATCACTTTCTAACCACTGTATATGTTTATTTTTTGCTAAGATCAGTAAGTCTTAATAGATTACTTTCATTTCAGAGAATTTAAGTGTTATCTTTTGATAGGGAGTTTTCAGCATGCCTCAGTTTCTAAGTCTAAAAAGTGCAAAATATGGAAAGGAAGAAGCAAGAACAAGGAGAGTAACTGACATTTATCAAACATGTAGGATGGGCTGAGATGGTTCTAAGTTTTACATATAGAATATAGACATATAGATCATACTGACTTATTAATCTTAATAATGGGGTTAATGCTTAAATCATTGTTGCTTAGAGTCAGCAAGGAGTAAATCAAGGTCTTTCTGAATCTAAGACCATCTTTCAAGCCCTGCTCTAATTCCCTCCTCAACCACAGGTAGTAAAAGGCATCAAAAAACGGAACATGTCAAAAAATATGTATGATTCAGTTTTTCTCTCTATGGAACAAAGATTTTTTTTGTCTTTACATACTTTGACATCTCTTTTAAAATGCAGATATCACTGGAAGAAATCATACATTATTATAAAAACCTAGTAAGTTTTAAATGTCTTATAAAACCTTAATACTGAGCAAATTTCAGTAGGAAAAGAGTTGGTATTAAGAGCTCTGAATGCCTGAAAGGGGGACAGTGTTAAGGGAATTAGAAACAGGAGCCTGGGGGTCCTGCCATTTTTATAGTTTGCTTAAGGCAGACCTAAAATATGCATACTCTTACTTCCCACTATGTGAGATTTCTTCTTAATTAACACTAGTAATGCCAAGGCTTATGAATGTCTTTTCCACCTAGTTTAAGAGTATTTTGACTTTGTGCTTGATAAAATTTTACAGTACAGCTTTAAATATTTTTATTGTCATTGAAAAGGCTCTGTGCAATTTCCATTTTAAAAAATGCATCATACTGACTGGCAGAATAATTTGTCTTTTTTTAAGAAGCTGCTAATTTGCTAAATTTATAGTTACTGTAATAGTTCTATATGATTTACTACATTTGCCTACATCTAGATTTTGGTGGATATGATTTCATTGCTTTTACTACTGTATGAGGGTAAAGCTGGATTTCTTTGGGTCTATTCCTTTTAGAAGCAGACCTTTGTAGTTGTTCTATTTTACAAAATAGACCCTGTGTATGCTCATGATTTGGCATACAGCTTAATGTATAATATTGGTCACTGCAAAATGACCTTCATTTCTTTATTCTAAAAATATCCTTATTCAACTATAATTACACCTAGTAGGGTAGTTCCATTTAAAGAGTAGATGGTGTACATTGAAATCACTTGACCTGTGTATATTAATAGAAATTACAGGAAGAATAATACTAGTTATGACCGCCAGAGGGGTACTTATAGTTATTGCTGCAGGGTCCAGGCACTTTTCACACTTTCCTCAAGTGGAGGGAAGGCAATAAGCTTTGCCAATTTGATTCATCTCCTCTATGTATTAGTTGGTTAGGAAATTTTCTTTTTTTGTACTGGGGATTAAACTCAGGGGCACTCGACCACTGAGCCACACCCCCCAGCCCTATTTTGTATTTTATTTAGAGACGAGGTCTCACTGAGTTGCTTAGTACCTTGATTTTGCTGGGGCTGGCTTTGAACTCATGATCCTCCTGTCTAAGTCTCTCAAGCTGCTGTAAATACAGGTGTGTGCCACCATGCCCAGCAGGAAATTTTTTTAATGTAAATTTATGTCTGAACAACCAAATTTATATATTTTGTGATATAAAATTAATAAATCATATATATCAATGTAGTTGTAGAATGCAACTTTTGAGCTATATAGAGAATAAGAAATTAATAATGGAAAGGGAACTTTTTTTAGGATGACTGGCTACAGGAAGAAATTGTAGTGACAGAAGCCATGTGGCATGAATTTGAATTAGTATTCTTTAGGGAACTACCAGAAAAATATAATTTACAAGATAATCAAGAATGTAAATAGATTCTCTGTGGAGTTGTTGCCTGATTCCTTACATATATTTATCTGGATTGAAATGACTCCATGGCTACATCTTAACAGTTGGAGAATTAGTAAGAGAGAGATGTACAATGTCAGGAAAAGCAAAATATACATTAACAACAATACAAATTGACAGGTGACTGTTAAAATGAGTGAATTGTGTACATGTGGTAAAATTCACCTTGCATCAACTTACCTTGGAACAGTGGAGTCTTATCAATCATTTATGGAAATGAGCTCTCCTACATGCCTTACAAATACTATGTTTAAAAAAATCCACATTGTTACATACTTTAGAAGGTACTTGCATAGATGTTCTTAAATATAAGAAAATAGTTTAATTCATTAGGGCTAAATAGCTCCATATCCCAACCCCTAACAAAAATATGTCTCAACACAGCTCTGTGACCAGAACTGCATGTACTAGAAAACTTTTAAGAAAAGTTATCTGGACTTCAACCCATTGTGCATCATTTCTTCTTGATATTCTTCATGAACTTTTGTAAATACCTTCAAAGACTCAAAGAACTTTGTGTTTTGTTTGGTTATTGGCCAAGATACCTCTTTTGAGCCATTTCTGACTTTAGAACATTTGGCATGACAGATTGTTCTTCCCCAGGGTCTCAGGAGGGAAAACTAGTCCCTCATAATCAAGTTTGTTATTGATTTTACTAGGTGGGTTTGTGTGTGTGTGTGTGTGTGTG
>NW_026007455.1:0-1841 GCF_001458135.2 Marmota marmota marmota
CCCTAGACCTAACGCTAAAACTAATACAAATTCTAACCCAAAAACTAACCCTAACCCTAACACTAAATCTCACACAAACTCAACCCTAATCGTAACCCTAATCCTAACTCTAAAGCTAAACCTAAACCTTACTCTAACCATAACCATAACCCTATACTTAACACTTACCCTAAACCTAACCCTTACCCTAACCCTAACTCTAACCTTAACCCTAAAGCTAACTCTAAGCCTAATACTAACACTAACCATAACTGTAATCCAAACCCTAACACTAACCCTAAACCTAACCCTAAACCTAAACCAAGCACTAACCCTAACCCTAAGCCAAAAACGAAACCTAACCCTAACATAACCCTAAACCTAACCCTAAGCATAATTCTAATGCTAACCCGAAACCTAACAATACACCTAACACTTACCTTAAACCTAACCGTAATGCTAACACTAACCCTAACACAAACACAAACACGAAACCTAACCCTAACACTAACCTTAACCCTAAATCTAACACTATCCCTAAATGTAATCTTAAACCTAACCCAATCCCTAACCCTAAACCTAACCCTACACCTAAAACTAATCCTAAACCTAACCTAAATCTAACAATAAACTTAACTCTAACCCTAACCCTAACACTAAATGTAAAACTAACCCTAACACTAACACTAACCCTAAACCTCACCCTAAACCTAAAATTATCTAAACACTAACCATAACACAAATCATAAACCTAAGTCTAACCCTAACCAAAACACTAATTTTAACCCTGAGTTTAACCTTAACCATTACACTAACACTAACCCTAACCCTAAACCTCAGGGTAACCCTAAACATAACACTAACACTAACTCTAACCGTAACACTAAACCTAAACCTATCCCTAACCCTAAAAATATTTTTAACACTCACCCCAATACTAACCCTAAACCTAACACTTACCCTTAACCTAACCCTATCCCTTACAATAACCCAGACCCCAACACTAACCCTAAACCTAACCAAAATCCTAACACTAAAACTAACCCTAACACTAAAGCTAACACAAACCCAAAACTTAACCCTAACCCAAACACTAAACCTGACACTAACGCTTACTTTAAACCTAACACAAACCCTGACAATAACGCTAATCCTAACACTTACCACAACCCTAACCTTAAACATAACCATAACCCTAACATTAACACTAACCCTAAACTTCACCCTAAATATAACCCTAACTCAAACTAACCCTAACACTAATCATATACCTAAATCTAACCCAAACACAAACACTAATTTTAAACCTAAGCCTAACCTTAACCATAACCCTTACCCTAACACTAGCCAGAATTTTAAACCTAACCCTAACCAAACACTAACCTTAACCCTAATCCTAACCCTTACCCTAAACCTAACATGAAACTAACCCTAACCCTAACCCGAACCCGAACCTAAAATTAACACTAACCTTAAACCTAACACTAACCCTAAAACTAAACAAAAACCTAAAACTAAATCTAACACTAAACCTAACCCTAACCTTAACCCTAAAACTAACTGTAACCCTAACCCTAACCCTAACATAACCCTAATTTTAACACTAACCCTAACCCTAACACAAACCCTAACCTAAACTATAACCCTAACCCTAACCTAAACCTTACCCTAACCCTTACCTTACCCTAACCTTAAACCTAAACCTAAACCTAACACTCATTCTAAGCCTTACCGTAACATGAACCCTAAACTTAACCCTAACCATAACAATAACCCTAACACTAACCAAAATCCTAACCCTAACCCTAACCATAACACCACCCTAACACTAACACAAACCCTAATCCTAAAATTTACATGAA
>NW_026007455.1:3814-4845 GCF_001458135.2 Marmota marmota marmota
GGAGGGGGGATAGTAGAGGATAGGA
This sequence comes from Marmota marmota marmota, assembly GCF_001458135.2. NCBI lineage: Eukaryota > Metazoa > Chordata > Mammalia > Rodentia > Sciuridae > Marmota > Marmota marmota. The sequence goes on from NW_026007455.1 coordinate 3,840, forward strand.
AAGGCAGCAGAACACAACAGACACTAGTATGGCAATATGTAAATCAATGGATGTGTAACTGATGTGATTCTGCAATCTGTATATGGGGTAAAAATGGGAGCTCATAACCCACTTGAATCAAAGTGTGAAATATGATATATGAAGAACTATGTAATGTTTTGAACAGCCAACAATAAAAAAAAAATTTAAAAAAAACCCTAAATATTACCCTAACATAACCCGTACACGAAACCTAACCCTAAAACTAAACCTAACACTAACATAAACTCTAACCCTATCACTAATACTAAATCTAACTGTAACTTTAACCCTAAACCTAAATTTTACCCTAACCATAAACCTAACCCTAACACTAACACTAACCATAAACCTAATCCTAACACAAACCCTAATCCAAACCCTAACCCTAAACCTAACATTAAAGCTAACAGTAACATTAACCCTAATCCTAACTCAAACCCTAAAACAATGTATAACCCTAATGCTAACCCTAACACTAACCCTAACCGTAATCCTAATCCTAAACCTAGAGCTATCATTAACACTAACCTTAACCCTAACACGAACCCTATACCTAACATTAACCTTTACCTAACCCTAACCCAACCCTCACCCTATACCTAACCCTAATACTAACCTTAATCCTAAATTTTACCCAAAATTTAACACCATAACCCTGCCCTAATTGTAACCTAACTCTAACCATAACCATAACCATAACACTAACCCTAAACTTAAGCCTAACACTAACCGTAACCATAACCCTAACACAAACCGTAACCCTAATGCTAATCAAATCATGAAACTAACCCTAACCCTAACACTAACCCTAACCCTAAACCTAACAGGAACCTTAGCGTATCCATAATTTTAACCCTAAACCTTCCTCTAACACAAATCCTAAACCTATCTCTAAACCTAACACTACCCATAAACCTAACCCTAACTTTAACTCTAAAACTAACCCTAACCCTAACCCTAACCCTAACCCTAACCCTAACCCTAA
>NW_026007455.1:7691-15840 GCF_001458135.2 Marmota marmota marmota
CTAAACCTCAGGGTAACCCTAAACATAACACTAACACTAACTCTAACCGTAACACTAAACCTAAACCTATCCCTAACCCTAAAAATATTTTTAACACTCACCCCAATACTAACCCTAAACCTAACACTTACCCTTAACCTAACCCTATCCCTTACAATAACCCAGACCCCAACACTAACCCTAAACCTAACCAAAATCCTAACACTAAAACTAACCCTAACACTAAAGCTAACACAAACCCAAAACTTAACCCTAACCCAAACACTAAACCTGACACTAACGCTTACTTTAAACCTAACACAAACCCTGACAATAACGCTAATCCTAACACTTACCACAACCCTAACCTTAAACATAACCATAACCCTAACACTAACACTAACCCTAAACTTCACCCTAAATATAACCCTAACTCAAACTAACCCTAACACTAATCATATACCTAAATCTAACCCAAACACAAACACTAATTTTAAACCTAAGCCTAACCTTAACCATAACCCTTACCCTAACACTAGCCAGAATTTTAAACCTAAGCCTAACCAAACACTAACCTTAACCCTAATCCTAACCCTTACCCTAAACCTAACATGAAACTAACCCTAACCCTAACCCTAACTCTAACCCGAACCCGAACCTAAAATTAACACTAACCTTAAACCTAACACTAACCCTAAAACTAAACAAAAACCTAAAACTAAATCTAACACTAAACCTAACCCTAACCTTAACCCTAAAACTAACTGTAACCCTAACCCTAACCCTAACATAACCCTAATTTTAACACTAACCCTAACCCTAACACAAACCCTAACCTAAACTATAACCCTAACCCTAACCTAAACCTTACCCTAACCCTTACCTTACCCTAACCTTAAACCTAAACCTAAACCTAACACTCATTCTAAGCCTTACCGTAACATGAACCCTAAACTTAACCCTAACCATAACAATAACCCTAACACTAACCAAAATCCTAACCCTAACCCTAACCATAACACCACCCTAACACTAACACAAACCCTAATCCTAAAATTTACATGAACCATAAACTTGACCCCAACCCAAACCTTACTCTAACACTATTCTTCATCATTACATTAACCCTAATCCTAACAATAACACAAAACCTTAACCAAATCCTAACCTTAACCTATCCCTAACCCTACCCCTAACCCCAAACCTAACCCTAAATCTAAAGCTAACCCTAAACCTAACAATAACCCTAAACCTCATTTTTTTCTAGGACTTTAGTTTTATAGCACAAAATGTTACAAAAGCGGGGTGTCTTGAGAACTTACACAAATAACAGGATTTTCACAAGGATAATACAAAGACACATAGTAGGTTAATGGTCTAAATGGTTTAGCACTTAGGAAGTAAATTTAGATCCCAACATTACAATTTATGATGCACCACTAAAGTTTCAGAGTGAGTTGTTATTTGGTCAGGGAAAGACAGAATTTATGAGTCATCACTAAAGTTTCATGGAGGGTTGTTATCTCATCAGGGAAAACCAGACATGAGTGAGTTCAAGTCACTGGTAGGCATTTCAAGCAAGTTTACAAATCACAATAATTTATAATGAAGCAGAAATTAAATTTTCATGCCTTTGTGATGAGATGGCTCCCAATCCTAAAAGAAAATTAGGCTGATTTTTCACTTGCTTTAGCCATAGCTTTTAAAGTATATGTTTCATACTTTAATACGTATGAGAATTAAAATATTAATATTATTTACTACTAAATTTTTTTAAAAGACTGAAGAAAATAGGAAATCAGATATTTGTTTTTAAATGCATAAAAATTTTGATTAATATGTTAATAATATAAATATGGAAAATTTTGACAATGATAAAAAAAACATTTAATATAAGGGATTCAATATTATAAGTCCATCATGTGCAGTGGGTCAGTCCTTCAATGTTTTTTTGTTTTGTTTTGTTTTGTTTTGTTTTGTTTAGGTCATTTTGAATTACACTTCTGAAAATGTTTGTTAAGTATACAAATTTAAGATTTAATATTTTGTCAAATAGAAAAATGGCAGATTTGAAATTCTAACCCTAAACCTAAATCTAACACTAACCCTGAACCTAACTCTAAGCCTAACCCAAACACTAGTCCTATCCCTAACCCTAACCATAACATAAAACTAACACTGACCCTAATCCTTACCCTAACCCAAACACTAACCTGAAACCTAACCCTAACACTAACTCTAACGGTAAACTTAACACTATCCATGACAATTACCCTAAACCTAACCTAACAAAATCCTAAACTTAACACAAACACTAACCCTAACTCTAATCATAACACTAACCCTAACCCTAACACTAACCCTAAACATAAACCTAACCATAATACTAACCCTGAAACTATCCCTAACCTTAATGCTAACCCTAAACCTAAACTTAACCAAAACACAAACACTAACCATAACCCTAAACCTAATACTAACCCTAACGCAAATTCTAAACCTAAATCTAACATTAACCCTAACCCTATCTGTAACCCTGTCACTAACACTAAACCTAACCCTTACCATAACTATATCCCTAACCCTAAAACTAACACTAACCCTAACCCTAACCCTAACAATAAGTTAACACTAACACAAACCCTAATTCTAACTCCAACTTTAACTCAAACACTAAACCTAACCCTAACCTTAACTCTAAATGTAACACTAACCCTAACACTAACCAAAACCCTAACACTAACATGACTCCTAAATCTAACCCTAACACTAACTCTAACATTAAACCTAAACCTTTCTTTAACACTAACCCTAACCCTAACCCTACATCAAAACTTAAAACTAACACAAACCCTAAACCTAATCCTAATACAAACCATAACCCTAATCCTAATTTAACCCAAACCCTAACCCTAATCTTAACACTAATCCTAACCCTAAACCTAAACATAAAACTAACCCTGACTCTAACACTATCCCTAACCCAAACCTTACCTTCACCCATAAACTAACTTTAACCCTAATCCTAACCTTTATTAAAACCCGAAATATTACCCTAACATAACCCGTACACAAAACCTAACCCTAAAACTAAACCTAACACTAACATAAACCCTAACCCTTTCACTAACACTAAATCTAACTGTAACTTTAACCCTAAACCTAAATTTTACCCAAACCATAAACCTAACCCTAACACTAACACTAACCATAAACCTAATCCTAACACAAACCCTAATCCAAACCCTAACCCTAAAATTAAACCTAACACAAACACTAACGCTAACTTTAACCCTAATCCAACCCTAACCCTAAACCTAACATTAAAGCTAACAGTAACATTAACCCTAATCCTAACTCAAACCCTAAAACAATGTATAACCCTAATGCTAACCCTAACACTAACCCTAACCCTAATCCTAACCCTAAACCTAGAGCTATCACTAATACTAACCTTAACCCTAACACGAACCCTATCCCTAACATTAACCTTTACCTAACCCTAACCCAACCCTCACCCTATATCTAACCCTAATACTAACCTTAATCCTAAATTTTACCCAAAATTTAACACCCTAACCCTGCCCTAACTGTAACCTAACTCTAACCATAACCATAACCATAACACTAACCCTAAACTTAAGCCTAACACTAACCCTAACCCTAACCCTAACCCAAACCGTAACCCTAATGCTAATCAAATCATGAAACTAACCCTAACCCTAACCCTAACACTAAACCTAACCCTAAACCTAACAGGAACCTTAACGTATCCATAATTTTAACCCTAAACCTTCCTCTAACACAAATCCTAAACCTATCTCTAAACCTAACAGTACCCATAAACCTAACCCTAATTTAACTCTAAAACTAACCCTAACCCTAACCCTAACCGTAACACTAACCCTAAATATAACCTTAACACTATCCCTAAACCTAACTCTTATACTAACCCAAACAATAGTCATAACTATAACCCAAACCCTAAACATAACTCTAACCCTAACCATAACCTTAACCATAATCATATACCTAAAACAAACACTAACCGTAACACTAAGCCAAACACTAACCCTAAACCTAATCCTAACCCTAATGCTAACCCTAACCCTAACCCTAACCCTAACACTAACCCTAAAATTAACAATAACCCCAACACTGAAACTAACCCTAACCCTAACCGTAACCTAACACTAACTCTAACAGTAACCCTAATCCTAAAACTAACCCTAACCCTAAAACTAAAGTAATACTTACCATAATCCCAACCATAACACAAAAACATTCCCTAACCCAAAACATAACCGTAAACATACTCTAACACTAACCCTAACTTTTAACTAACACTAACCCTAAAACTAACACTAACACTAAAACTAACCAAGCCTTAACCCTGACACTAACACTAACCATAACATAACCCTAACCATAACAGTAACACTAACACTAACCATTAAACTAATCTTAACCCTAACCCTTACTCTAAACCTAACACTAAACCTATCCCTACCCTAAACCTTACACTAAATATAACCCAATCCTTAACACTAATCTAACACTAACCCTAACCATAGCACTAACCCTAACCCTAGCCCTAACCCACCCCTAACCCTAACCCTAACAATAAACCTAAAAATAACACTAACCTTAACACTAACCCTAAACCAAACCCTAACACTAACCCCAACCCTAAACATAACACCCTAAAACTAACCCTAACCCTAACACTAAGGCTAACACCAACCCTAACCATAACCCTAACCCTAATCCTCAACCTAGCAATAACCCTATCCTAAACCTAAACCTAACCTTACCTAACCCTAAACCTAATGGTAAACCTAACACTAACCCTAACCCTATCCCTAACACTAACCATAACCCCAACACTAACCCTAACACTACCCCTAAACCTAAGCCTATCCCTAAATCTAACACTAACCCTATCCCTTACCCTTACTTTAATTCTGACACTAATATTAACCCTAACTGAAACCCTAACACTATACTTAATCTACCTGTAAACCTAAATTTAACCCTAAACCTAACCATTTACCTCACTCTAAACCCTTTTATAATCATAAATAAAACCCCTAATTTTAAGTCTAACCCTAACACAAAACCTAAACCTAACCCTTACCCTAACACAAAACACAATTCTTACCCTAACACTAACCTTAAAACTAACCGTAACCCAAACCATAAACCTAATTCCAAAACTAACTTTAACCCTAACCCAAACCCTAAACCTAATCCTAACTTCAAAACTAACCTTAACCATAACCCTAACCCTAACCTAATACTAACCCTAACTACAATGTGAACCCTTACAGTAACACTAAACCTAACCCTAATTCTAAACTGAAACCTAAAATTAAGCATAAACCTACCCCAAACCTAACAATATCCCTATCCCTAACCCTAACACTAATACTAAAACTGAACCTAACCCTAAACCTCACCCTACCCCTAAGCCTCACCCTAAACCTTACACTAACAAAAACAATAACCCTAACCTTAACACTAATCCTAACCTTAAGGATAACACTAAACTTTACTTGGAAGTAACCCTAAAACTTAACCTAAACCTAACCCTAAGCCTCACTCTAACCCCAATCCTAACAATAACCAGAACCCTAAACCTATCCCAAACCCTAACACAAACCCTAACCCTAACCCTTCCCCTAACACAAAACATATCCCTCACATGAACACTAATTCAAATTCTAACAATTACTCTTACCCTAACCCTAACTCTAAAACTCAACCTAAACTTATCCCGAATCCTAACCCTAAAACTAAACCTTAACTCTAAAACAAAACCTAGCCCTAACCATAACTGTAACAATAAACCTAACCCTAAACCCAGCCATAACCCTAAACCTATTCCTAATCCTAACACACTCCCTAACACTAACCCTAACACTAACAATAAATATAACCCTAAACATAGCCCTAACACTAACACTNCCCTAACCCAAACACTAACGCTAACCCTAACCTTAACCTTAACCCTAACACTAACCCAAACCACACCCCTTAATTTAAACCTAATCCTAACAGTAACGCTAGACCTAACCTTAACCCTAACCCTAGCTTTAAATCTAACCCTAACACAACCCTAAACAAAACCTTAACCCTAACCCTAACCCTTACAATAACACTAAACCTACCCCTAACTCTACACTAACACTAACACTAAACCTGACCATAAACCTAACCCTAAACTAAATCTAACCCTGACCCTAACACGAAGCCTAAACCTAACTCTAACCCTAACCTAAACAGTAATTCTAACCCTAACCCTAACCATAACCATAACAATAAATCTAACCCTATCCGTAAACCTACACCTTACCCCAACACTAACCCTAACCCTAACCCTAACATGAAATCTTACCCTAACCCTAACCGTAACCCTAACACTAATCCACATTCTAACAATAACCCTGACACAAAACTTAACTTTCACCCTAACCCTAACCTAATACAAATCTTAACCCAAACCATAACCCTAACCCTGAACTTACCCTAACCCTAAACTCTACCTAACACTAAGCCTAACAATAACCCTCACACTAACCCTAACACTAAATTTAATCCTAAATTTAACACTAACCCTAACCCCAAACATAAATCTATAACTAAAAGTAACCCTAACCCTAAGCCTAAACCTAAAACTAACCCTAAACCTAACCCTAACCATAACACTAATATTAACCCTAGCCCTAATTCTAACCCTAACACTAAACCTAACCCTGACCCTAAACCTAACCCTAATGGTAACCCAAATGTTAACCCTAACACAAACCCTAAGCCAACCCCTAACACAAACTCTAACACTAACCCTAAACCTAAACCTAACCCTACCATTAAAAGTCACCCTAAACCTAAACTGAACCCTAACCCTAACCCTAACCCTATCACAAACACTAACCCTAAACCTAACACTAACCCTAACCGGAAGCCTAAACCTAACACTAAACATAATCCTGACTGTAATCCTAATCTTAACTGTAAGACTAACTGTAACCCAATATTTAACCCTAACACAAACCCTAACACTAACCCTAACCCTAACTATAAACGTAATCTTAACTGTAACCCTAACCCAAAATTTAACCGTAAAATACCCTTAACACTAACCCTAAGACTAACCCAAACCTTATACCTAACCCTAACACTAATTCTAACCGTTACCTAAACCCTAACAATAAACCTAACTCTAACCTTAAGACTAACACTTAACCCTAAGCTTAAACCTTACCCTAACCCTAACCCTAACCTGAACACTAACCCTAATTTTAAAACTAACCCTAACCCTAACCCTATTTCTAATCCTAATGGTAACCTTAACCATAACCCTAACACAAACACAAACCTAACCCTAAAACTAACCGTGTTCCTATCACTAACCCTAATGCTAACACTATTTCTAACACTGACCCTACCCCTAACCCAAAAACTCACATAATCCAAACTCTAAACCAAAATCTAACCCTTTCCCTAACCCTAACCTTATCCCTAATCCTTAACCTACTTCTGAACCTATCACTTACCCTACGACAAACCCTCACCCTAATACTACCCAAATTCTAACACTAATCCTTAGCCTATCCCAAACACTATTACTAGTCATAACCCTAGGCCTCATTCTAGCTCTAGTCCTAACACAAACCCTGACCCTCATTCTGACCCTAACACTAAACCTAGATCTAAAACTCACACTAACCCTAAACCGAAACCTAACTCTACCCTTACCTGTAAACCTATACTTAAACCTAACACTAACACTAGCACTAGACCAAACCTAATCATAAATAGAGTCATAAAGGTACCCCTATCCCTAAACAAAATCCTTGAACTAGCCCTAACCATAATCTTTAACCTAACACAAAGACTAACCCTATATCTAAACCCAAAACTCTTCCTAATTCTGGCCCTAACCCTAACCCAAACACTGATGCTTACCCTAACACAAACCCTAACTCTAAACCTTATCTTAACCCAAAACCTAACCCTAACACTAGACTTATCCATAACCCTTGCTGGGAGCCATTAGCCAAGTAGGTATGACAATTTCCTTGCCAGCGTACCCCATGTTGCTGACATTTTGCAGTGACATTGAATGTAGTTGACCTTGCTCAAGGACCAGGGCGGATTAGGGTGTTCC
>NW_026007455.1:17769-24309 GCF_001458135.2 Marmota marmota marmota
CAAAACCTAACCCTACACCTAGCCTTAATCCTAACCCTAAATCGAGTCCTATCCCTAACCCTGATCAGTAACACTGATCCTGACTCTGACCCTAACACTAACCCTATCTCTAATCATCTCCCTAAACCTAAACCTAATCTAAACACTAGACCTTGACCTAGACCAAATGCTATCTCTAAAACTAATCTATCTTAACTCTAGTTCTTACAATAGCTGTAGTGTAGTCTTACCTTATCCAAAAGCTAAACCAAAACCTAACCCTAATCTGACCCTTAAACCTAGCTATAAACCTATCCCTAACCCTAACACTAGCCCTCTCACTTAAACTAAACCTGACCCCAAAATTAAACCTTGAACTAACCCGTATGATGGCCCTAATCCTAACCATAACCCTATCCCTAAACTTAGCTCTAAACTTATTTATTACCCTAACCATAACCTATGGTTAGGGTAATAAACCCGAGGCTTAACACTAACCATAGCTCTAACGTAACAATAACCCTATGCCTAACTGTAGCTCTAATCCTATCCATTACCCTAACCTTAACCCTTACTGAATTCTATCCTTAGGCCTAATCTTAACACTATCCCTAACCCTAAGGCTGTCCATTACCCTAAACCTAAACTGAACCCTAAACTTAACAATATCCATTACCCTAAAACTAATACTAACCCTAATGCTAATTTGAGCCCTGAACCTAAACCTTAACCTAATACATACCTTAACCCTGAATCTGACCCTAATAATACCCTAGCTGCAAAGCTGATCGTAACACTCAACCTAACCCTAAAAATAGATCTGGCTTTAAAACTAACCCTAAAACTCTCCCTAAAAATAACCTAAGACCTGATTTTAGCCCTAGTCATAATTCAAGCCCTAACCCTAAAACAAATCCTAGCCCTAATCCTAGCACTAAGCCTAGCCTTAATGATAACCATAATCTTAATCCTAGCCCTATCCCTAATTTTATCCCTTGACCTAGCCCAAAACGTAGCTGTAACATCATAACTTACACTAACTCTAGCAGTAAACCTAGGCCTAAACTTAACACTAACCCTAGCACTAATCGTAGCCCGAATTTAGCCCTAACACTAAACCTAAATATATCCCTAGACCTAAGACTTACTATCTCACCCTAGACCTAAGACTTACTCTCTCACCCTAGACCTATCCCTAGTTCTAAACCTATTTTTTACCATAACCCAAACTCTAGCCCTAACCCTAGCCCCAACCTTAGCTCTAAACTTTGCCCTAGCCCTAAACATGAATATAACCCTAACCTTAAGCCTAAAGCTCACCCTAACACTAGCCCTGACTCAAATGCTAATTGGAAATATAGCCCTAACCCTAACCTAGCCCTAAAACAAAATTGAGCCATAAACCTAACCCTAACCCTTAACCTAAACCAAACACTCAATATAAACCTAGCCCTAAACCTTGCCAAAATTAGAGTGCTAAACCTAACCCTAGGATTAACTCTGACCCTTACTTGGATCCTAACACTAACTCTAGCTCTAAACATTGCCTTGATGCTAAACCAAGAAGTAGCCCTAATCAGAAACTAAGTTCTTTCATTAGCCGTAGCCCTAATGCTAACACAAATCCTAGTGCTAATCTGAACCCTAACCCTAGATTTAACTCTAAGACTAACCCTAACCCTAACCCTGTCCCTAATCCTAACCTTACCTCTGAACCTATCACTTACCCTAATCCAAACCCTCACCATAATTCTACCCTAGTCCTAACACTAATCCTTAGCCTATCCCAAATCCTAACTCTATTACTAGTCCTAACTCTAGGCCTCATTCTAGCTCTGGCCCTAACACAAACCCTGACCCTTATTCTGACCCTAACACTAAACCTAGATCTAAACCTCACACTAACCCTAAACCGGACCATAACTCTACCCCTACCTGTAAACCTATACTTAAACCTAACAGTAACACTAGCACTAGACCAAACCTAATCCTAAATAGAGTCATAAATCTAGCCCTAGCCCTAAACAAAAACCTTGAACTAGCCCTATCCATAACCTTTAACCTAACACAAAGACTAACCCTATCTCTAGACCTAACACTCTTCCTAATTCTGGCCCTAACCCTAACCCAAACACTGATGCTTACCCTAACACAAACCCTAACTCTAAACCTTATCTTAACCCAAAACCTAACCCTAACACTAGACTTATCCATAACCCTAACCTTAAATTAGCCATAACCATAACCTGACCTCTTACATTACCCATAGCCCTAATGCTAACCATAAACATCACACAAACCTAGCCCTTATCCTAGCCCTAAACCTAGCCCTAATTGTAACCCCAACCGTAACCCTAGACCTAACACTAACCCTAACCCTCAACCTAGTCCTAAACCTATCTCAAACTCTCTTTCCTTAATAATAACACTAATCCTAACTCTAACCCTAGCCCTAACTCAAACACTAATCCTCGCCCTAGACATAACACTAGCTCAAACCCTAATACTTACCCTAAACCTAACCCTGACACTAACCCTAGACCTAAATCTAACCTTAGCCATAACCATAACCTTAACTCTAGCACTAAACTTAGCTCTAACCCTATCCATTACCCTAAAGATAAGCTTAAACAAAATGCTCACTCTAGGCCTAATGCTAAACCTATCGCTAACAAAACCCTATCATTACTTTGACATTAGCCCTAAAACTAACCCTATTCATTACCCATATCCTGAAACGAACCCTAATGCTAATAAAAACCTTAACCCTAAACCTTAACCTAAACCAAAACATACCCAGACCCTGAACCTAATAAAACACCTAACTCTAAACCTGACCCTTACCCTAAACCTAACCCTTACACTAGAACTAGCCATAACCTAACAATAAAACTACCACTTACTTTGAACCTAGGCCTGACATCCCTAGCCCTAACATATACCCTCAATCTGGCACTAAACCTATCCTGAATCCTAACCTGAAACCTAACCCTAGCCCTAAATCAAATTCTAACCTGAACCCTAGCTCTAAACCTGGTATATCCCCATACATTCCCCTAATTCTAACCCTAACCTTCACACTAACACTAACCATAAGCACAGCCCTAACTCTAGACCAAACTTTATCCCTAGCACTAATTTAGCCCTAAACCTAAAACTACCCCTAAACCTAGTCCAAAGAATAACTCTAATCACACAGTCTTATTTCTACTTCTAACCCTATTCATTACCATAACCCTAACACTAGCTCTAACTTTAATCCTAATGCAGGCCCTAGCCCTACACCTAGATCTAACCATTACAATAAATCTAAGCCTAAATCTCCTTGTACCACTAGCGCTAACACTATCGCTAATCCTAAAACTAGTTGTAACCCTAGCCCTCGCTCTAAAACAAAACTGATCCATAGCCCTAAACCTAACCCTAGCCTAATGGTAATGCTGACATTAGCCTGATCCCTAATTCTTACCTTAACCCTAACCCAAAACCTAACCCTACACCTAGCCTTAATCCTAGCCCTAATTCGAGTCCTATTCCTAACCCTAATCAGTAACACTGATTCTGATTCTGACTCTAACAGTAACCCTAACTCTAATCATCTCCTTAAACCTAAACCTAATCTAAAGACAAGACCTTGACCTAGACCAAATGCTAACTCTAAAACTAGCACTAATCTTAACTCTAGTTCTTACAATAGCCATAGTCCTACCTTACACCTAACATAACCTAAAAGGTAGCTCTAATCTGAGCTCCAACAATAACTTTAACCCTGTCCCTAACTATAAACCTAGCCCTAACACTTCACCTATACCTAGTCCAAAAACTAAATCTTGACCTAACCCGAACCATGCCCCTAATCCTAACCATAACCCTAGCCCTAACCCTATCTCTACCTTAACCATTACCCTAAACATAACCCTAACAGAATTCTAACCCTAAGCCTAACATTAACCATAGCCCTAACCTAACAATAACCCTAGCCCTAACTGTATCTCTATTCCTATCCATTACCATAACCATAACCCTAACTGAATTATATCCCTAGGCCTAAACTTAACACTATCCCTAACCCTAAGGCTGCACATTACCCTATAAATAAACTGAACCATAAACCTAACCATATCCATTACCCTAACCCTAAATCTAACCCTAATGCTAATTTGAGCCCTAACACTAAACCTTAACCTAACACATACCCTAACCCTTATTCCAACCCTAAAAAAATATCCTAGCTGTAAAGCTGAACCTAACACTCAACCTAACACTTAAAATAGATCTGGCTATAAACCTAACCCTAAAACTATCCCTAACCATAACCCTAGACCTGACATTAGCCCTAGCTCTAATCCTAGGCCTAACCCTATGACAAACCCTAGCCCTAATCCTAGCACTACACCTAACATTAATTCTAACTATAACCTTAACCCTAGACCTATTCCTAATTTTATCCTTTGACCTAGCCAAAAACATAGCTGTAACATCATACCTTACCCTAAACCTAGAACTAAACCTAGGCCTAAAATTAACACTAATGCTAGCACTAATCCTAGCCCTAATTTAGCCATAAACCTAAACCTAAACCTATTCCTAGACATAAGACTAACTCTAACTCTCTCCCTAGCCCTACCCCTAATTCTAAACCTATACCTTACCATAACCCAAACTCTAGCCCTATCCTTAGCCCCAATCTTACCCCTAAACTTCGCCTTAGCTCTAAATGTGAATATAACCCTAACCTTAAGCCTAAAGCTCACCCTAATACTAGCCCTGACCCTAATGCTAATTGCAAAACTAGCCCTAACACTAACCTAGCCCTGAAACAAAACTAAGCCATAAGCCTAACCCTAAATTTAACCTAAACCAAACACTAACCCTAAACCTAGCCCTAAACCTTGCCATAATTTGATTGCTAAACCTAACCCTAGAAGGCACCCTGACCCAGACTCGGATCCTAACACTAACCCTAGCTCTATACATTGCTCTAACACTAACCCTAGAACTAGCCCTAATCAGAAAACAAGATTTTTCATTAGCCATAGCCCTAAAGCTAACACAAATTCTAGCGCTAATCCAAGCTGTAAACCTAGGTTTAACCCTAAGAAAAACCCTAACCTTAACCCTAGTCTTAATCTATCCCTAACCCTATTCCTACCTCTAAACCCATCCCTTTACCTAAGCCAAACCTCACCCTAATGTTACCTAGTCCTAACCCTAATCCTTAGCCTACCCCAATCCCCCAACTCTATTACTAGTCCTAACCCTAGCATTCATTTTAGTTGTAACACTAACCCTAAACCTTACCCTTATTCTTATTCTAACACTAACCCTAGAACAAAACCTCACACTAACCCTAAACTGGAACCTACCCCTACCACTACCCTTAACAGTAAACCTGTTCCTAAACCTAACAGTAACACTATCACTAGACCAACATAATCCTAAATATAGTCATAAATCTATCCCTAGCCCTAGTTTGCACTAGCCCTAAAAATAACCCTTAACCTAAGCCAAAGACTAACCCTATCCCTAGACCCAAAAATAGTCCTAATCCTGGCCCTAACTCTAACCCTAACCCTAATCTTAACTGATAGCCCTAATGCTAGTCATACACCACACAAACCCTGCCTTATCCTAGCACATAACCTAGCCCTAATCATTACCCTAACCATAACCCTAGCCCTGACTATAACCTTAACCATCTCCCTAGCCCTAACTCTAGCTCATATCCTAACACTTACCCTAAACCTAACCCTGATAATAACCCTAGGCCTAAACCTAACCCTAGCCCTAATCCTAACCTTAACCCTAGCACTAACCTTACCTCTAACCTTATCCATTAACCTGAAGATAAGCCTAACTCAAATGCTAACCATAGGCCTAACGCTAACCCTATTGCTAAAACTAACCCTATCCATTACTCTAAACTTGAATCCTAAACCTAACCCTATCCATTACCCTACTTCTAACCCTAACCCTAATGCTAATTTAACCCTTAACTCTAAACCTTAAACTAAACCAAACCATACCTGACCCTAACCCTCATAATATGCCTAGCTCTAAATTTGACCCTTATGCTAAATGTAACTCTCACATTATACCTAGCCATAACTTAACCCTAAAACTATTCCTAAACAAAACCATACACCTGACATTAGCCCTATCCCTAATCCTAGCCATAGCCCTAACACAAACCCTCAAACCTAGCCCTAAAGCTAGCCTTAATCATAACCCGAACCCTAACCTAGTCCTAAACCTAATTCTACTCTCGCCCTATCCCTAAACCTAGCAATAACCCCATCCCTTTCCCTAAACCTAACCCTATCTCTAACACTAACACTAACCCTAATCCTAGCCCTAAACTTAACACTAACCCTAGTGCTAATCCTAGCCCTAATTTAGCCCTAATCATAAACCCACCCATAACCCTAGACCTAAGACTAACTCTAACTCTCGCCCTAGCCCTATTTCTAGTTCTATCCCTGTTATCATAACCATAACACTAGCCCTAACTTTATCCCTATCCATAGCCCTAGCCCTAAACCTAGATCTAACCATAACAAT
>NW_026007455.1:26461-33607 GCF_001458135.2 Marmota marmota marmota
TAAGCAAATTCAAACCCTAGGCCTAACCCTAACCATAGACCTAACCTAACCATAATCCTAGTCCTAACTGTAGCTCTAATCCTATCCATTACCTGAACCATATGTTTAAACAAATTCTAACCTTAGGCCTAACTCTAACCCTATGCCTTACCCTAACCCTGTCCATTATACTAAACCTAACCTGAATCTGAAACCTAACCATATCGATTACCCTAAGCCTAATGCTAATTTTAGCACTAACCCCAAACCTTAACCTAACTTATACCCTAATGCTGACTCTGACCCTAATAATACCCCTATCTGTAAATCTGACACTAAAACTCAACGTACCTTTACAACAGATCTGGCCAAAAACCTAAACCTAAAACTACCCCTAACCATAACCCTAGAACTGACATTAGCCCTAGACCTAATATTAGCCCTAATCCTAACAAAAACCCTACTCCTAATTCTAGCCCTAAGCCTAGCCTTAATCCTAGTCCTAACCTTAACTTAAGCCCTAACCATAATTTTATCCCATGCCTTAGCCCAAAATGTAGCTGTAACATCATACCTTACCCTAACCCTAATGCTAACCCTAACCTAAGCCCTAACTCTAGGCCAAAACTTAACACTAACCCTAGGGCTAATCCTAGCCCTAATTGAAACTTAATCCTAAACCTAATTCTGTCCCTAGCCCTAAGAATGACTCTAACTATCACTCTAGCACTATCCAAAGTTCAAAACCTGGCGCATGCCTGTAATCCCAGCAGCTTGGGAGGATGAGGCAGGCTGATCACAAGTTCAAAGCAAGCCTTAGCGACTTAGCAAGGTCCCTCAGCAATTCAGCGAGACCCTGCCTCTAAATAAAATATTTAAAAAGGGTGGGGATGTGGCTCAGTGATTAAGTACCTCTGGGTTCGATTCCTAGCACTTAAAAAAAAAAAAATTAAAGACAAAGTTCAAAACCTATCCCTTACTATAACCCAAAACCTAGCGCTATCCCTAGGCCCAACCTTAACACTAACAATCACCCTAGTCCTAAACTTGGTTGTAAACTGTAAACTTAAGCCCAAACCTCACCCTAACACTAGCCCTAAACCTAATGCTAATTTGAAAACTAGCCATAACCCTTCCCTAGCCCTAAAGCAAAACCGAGCCATAATCCTAACCTTAACCCTTAATCTAAAGCAGACACTAACCTTACACCTGTCCCTAAACTTAGCCCTATTTTGAGTCCTAACTCTAATCATAGAAATAACCCTGACCCTGAGTTGGACCCTAACATTACACCTAGCTCTAAACATTGCCATAACGCTAACCATAGAACTAGCCCTAATCAGAAAACTAGTTTTTACATTAGCCATAACCCTAATGCTAACAAAAATTCTAGCCCTAATCCTAGCCCTGACTCTAACTCTAACCCTAACTGTACCTATAATTCATTCCTTACCCCAAGCCAAGCCCTCTCCCTAATGCTACTCTAGTCCTAAACTTAATCCTTAGCCTACCCCAAACCCTAACTCTATTATTAGCCCTAAACCTAACCCTCATTCTAGCTTTAACCCTAATCCTAAACTTGACTCTTATTTTGATCCAAACACTAACCCTAGATCTAAACCTGACCCTAACCCTAAAGAAAACCCTGACACTACCCTGACCGTAAACCTATACTTAAACCTAAAGTTAACACTAGGAGTAGACCAAACCTAATCCTAAATAGAGTCATAAATCTAGCCTTACCCTAAACAAAAACCTAGCACTAGCACTAACACTAACTCTTAACTTAACATAAAGACTAAACCTATCACTAGACCAAACACTATTCCTAATGGTGGCCCTAAATATAAAACTAACACTAACCCAAAGATGACCCTTAATCTAATAGAAACCCTAGCTCTAAACCTTATCCTAAACCAAAACCCAACCCTATCACTAGACTTATCCATAACCCTGACCCTAAAACTAGCCATAAACATATCCCTAGTTCTTACATTACCCATAGCCCTAACATTACCCTAAACATCACACAAAACCTAGCCCTTATACTAGCCCTAAACCTAGCCCTAATCATAACCCTAACCATAACCTTAGACCTAACCCTAATGCTAATGCTCGCACTAGCCCTAACCATAATTCAAACTCCAATCCTTAGTCTAAACATAATCCTAACACTAAACTTAACCATAGCCCTGACTCAAAACCTAACCCTCAACCTAGGCCTAACCCTAGCTCAAATGCCTACACTTATCCTAAACATAACCCTAACATTGACCTTAGGACTAACCCTAACCCTCACCCTAAACCTAACCTTAAGCCTAGCCCTAACCTTATCTCTAAACCTATCCATTACCCTTAGATAAGTGTAACCCAAATGCCATCCCTAGGACTAACAGTAACCCTATTGCAAACACTAACCCCATCCATCCTAATTCTATACATTAACCTAACCCTAATCCTTACCCACTGCTAATTCTAGCATTAATCCTAAATCTTTACCTAAACCAAACTCTACCTGGACCCTGACACTAATAATACACCTAGCGCTAAACCTTACCCCTACCCTAAACCTAATCCTTATACTAGAAAAGGCCATAACCTAACACTAAAACTAATACTAACCATAAACCTAGACTTGACATTAGCCCTAGACATAATCCTAGCCCTAGCCCTAACACAAATCTTAAGCTTAACCCTAAACCTAGCCTTAATCCTAACCCAAACCCTAACCTTAGTACAAACCCTAATTCTAAGCCTCGCCATAGCCCTAAAGTTAGCTATAACCCTATCCCTTCCCCTAAACCTAATCCTAACCCTAACACTGACACTAACCCTAACCCTAGGCCTAACTCTTAAACTAAACCTAGCCCTAATCCTAGCACTAATTTAGACCTAACTCTAAACCTACCCCTCACCCTAGCCCAAAGACTAGCTCGAACTCTTGCCCTAGCCCAATTTCTAATTCTAAACCTTTCGGTTACCATAACCCTAACATGAGCCCTAACCTTAGCCTTAACCTTAACCATAGCCCTAAACCTAGATCTAACCATAACAATAAATCTAAGCCTAAACTTCACCCGACCACTAGCCCTAACACTACCACTAATCATAAAACTAGCCCTAACCCTAGGCCTAGTTCTAAAACAAAACTGAGCCATAGCCCTGTCCATAACCCTAGCCTAATCTTAACCCGAGACCTGGCATTATCCCTATCCCTAGACCTAATCCTAGTTCTAAGCCGAGCCTTAATCCTAAACCTAATTTTAACTGTAGCCTTAACCCTAATTTTATCCCTTGTCCTAGCACTAAACATAGCTGTAACATCATACCTTACCCTAAGCCTAATGCTAACACTACCCCTAGCCCTAAACCTAGGCCTAAATCTAACACTAACCCTAGCACTATTCCTAGCCCTAATTTAGCATTAACAGTAAGTCTAACCCTATCCCTATTCCTAAGACTAACTCTGACTCTCGTACTAGCCCTATCCCTAGTTCTAAACCTATCTCTTACCATAATCCAAAAGCTATCTCTATATTTAGCCCCAAATGTAGCCCTAACCTTCGACTAAGGCTTAAACCTGTATCTAAAACTAAAATTAAGTATAAACATCACCCTAACACTAAACCGAAACCTAACACTTCCCATACCAGTAAACCTATACTTAAACCTAATAGTAACACTAGCACTAGACGAAACCTAATCCTAAATATAGACATAAATCTATCTCTAGCCCTAAACAAAAACCTAGCACTAGCCCTAACAATAACCGTTAACCTAACTTAAAGACTAACCATATCCCTAGACCCAACACTAGTCGTAATTCTGGCACTCACCCTAAACCTAACCCTATCCTGAACAATGACCTTTAACCCTAAACACACTCTAGCTCTCAACCTTATCCAAAGGCAAAATCTGACCCTAACACTAGACATATCCATAACCTGAACCTAAAACTAGCCATAAACATTCCTAGCTGTTATGTTTCCCACAGCCCAAATGTTAGCCCTAAACCTCACACAAAACCTAGTCCTTATCCTAGCTCTAAACCTAAACCTAATCATAACCCTTACCATAACCCTAGACCTAAGCCTAATCCTACACTTGCCTTAGCCCTAAACCTAGCTCAAACTCTAACCCTTAACCTAAATATAACCCTAACCCTAACACTAGCCCTAACCCTCACCCAAGACCTAACCCTAGCTCAAATGCTAATACTTACCGCATAACTATGCCTGACACTCACCCTAGGCCTAACCCTAACCCTAGCCCTAATCATAACCTTATCCCTAGCCCTAACCTTAGCTCTAACACTATCCATTACCCCAAAGATGAGCCTAACTCATATGCTAACCCTAGGTGTAACGCTAACCCTATCGCTAACACTAACCATATTCATTACTCTAAATCTAACTTGAACCCTAAACCTAATCCTATCCATTATCCTATCTGTAACCCTAACCCTAAAGCTAATTCAATCCTTAAACCTAAAACTTAACCTAAACCAAACCATACCCAAACCCTGACCTTTAAAACTACACCTAGCTTTAAACCTTACCTAAACCTAACCCTTAGACTAGACCTAGCTGTAACCTAACCCTAAAACTAACACTAACCATAAATCTAGACCTGACATTAGCCCTATCACTAATCCTAGCCCTAGCCCTAACACAAACCCTCACCCTGGGACTAAATATAGCCTTAATCCTAACCCTAAATCTAACCCTAATTCTAACCCTCACCCTAGCCCTAAATTTAGCTATAACCTCATCCCTTCCCCTAACCCAAACACTAACCTTAGGCCTAACCCTAACACTAACCCTAGCCCTAAATCTATCCTTAATTTAGCCCTAACCCTAAACCTAATCCTAATCCTAGCCCTAAGACTAACTCTAACTCTGGCCCTAGCCCTATTTCTAGTTCTAACTCTATCCGTTAATAACCCTTACACTAGCCCTATCTTAGCCCTAAATATAGCCATAGCCCTAAACCCAGATCTAACCATAACAATAAATCTAAGCCTAAACATCACCATACCACTAGTGCTAACACTATCACTAATCCGAAAGTTAGCCCTAGCTGGAAAACAAAACTGTGACAATGCCCGAACACTAAGCCTAACCAAAGCATAATTCTAGACTTGACATTAGACCTATCCCTAATTCTTACCCTAACCCTTACAGAAACGCTAACCCTACACCTCACCTTAACCCTAGCCCTAATTTGAGTCTATCCCTAACTCTGATCAGTAACATTGATCCTGAATCTGATGGTAACACTAACCCTATCTCTAATTATTACCCTAAAACTAAACCTAATCTATGCAGTAGATTTAGATATAATGCTAAACTTAACACTAACCCTAATCATAACCCCAGTTCTAACATTAGCCCTAGTCTTAAATAGCCCTAACCTAAATCAAAACCTAGACCAAATCAGAGCACTAACCCTAGTTTTAATCCAAGCCCTAATCCTAACCCTAGCCCTAATACTTAACCTAAACCTAACCATAAACCTAAATCTTGTCCTAACCCGAAATCTAACCCAAACCATAGCCCTAATCTTAACCATAATCCTAGCCCTATCCCTAGCTCTAATCTTATCCATTAACCTAACCATAACCCTAACCAAATTCAAACCCTAGACTTAACCCTAACCATAGCACTAATCTAACCAAAACCCCAGTCCTAACTGTAGCTCTAATCCAATCTATTACCCTAATCATAACTCTAACTGAATTCTATCTCTAGGCCTAAATCTAACCCTATCCCTAACCCTAAACCTGTCCATTATTCTAAATTTAAACTTAACCTTAAATTTAACCGTATCCATTGCCCTAACTCTAACACTAACCATAATGCTAATTTCAGACCTAAGCCTAATCCTTAACCTAACATACCCTAACTGTGACTCTGATCCTAATAATACTTCTAGCTGTAAACCTGAACCTAACCTTCAACTTAATACTTACAATATACCTGGCCATAATCCTTAGCCTAAAACTATCCTTAACTATAACCCTATACATGATATTAGCCCTATCCCTAATCCTAGCCCCAACCCTAACACAAATCCTAGCCCTAGTCCTAACCCTAAATATATGCTTTGCCCTAGCCCTAAATTTGGCTGTAACATCTTACCTTACCCTAACCCTAATGCTAACCCTAACCCTAGCTCTAAACCTAGCCCTAAACCTACAACTAACCACAGCTCTAATACAGCCCTAATGTAGCCCTAACCCTAAACCTAACACTATCCCTAGCCCTAAGACTAAATCTAACTTTTGCCCTATCCCTATCCCTAGTTCTAAACCTATTCATTACCATAACCCAAACCCTATCCCTAAACCTAGCCCCAACCCTAGCCCTAACCTTCACTCTTCCCTAACCTGGAACTGATCCTAACCTTAAGCCTAAAGCTCATGCTAACATTAGCCCTAACACTAATGCTAATTGGAAAACTAGTCCTAAACCTAACATAGCCCTAAAACAAAATTGAGCCATAATCCTAACCCTAACCCTTAACCTAAACCAAATGCTAACCCTACACCTAGCCCTAAATGTAGCCATAATCTGAGTCCTAACCCTAACCCTAGAAGTAACCCTGACCCTTACTCAGACCCTAACAGCAACCCTAGCTCTAAACATTGCCCTAATGCCAACCCTAGAACTAGCCGTAATCAGAATCCTAGATCTTTCATTAACTGTAGCTCTAATGCTAACAAAAATCCTTGCCCTATTCCGAGGCCTAAACCTAGGTATGACTCTAAACTTAACCCTAACCCTAATCCAACTGTAACTCCACCTCTAACCCTATCCCTTACCCTAAGCCAAAACCTCACCCTAATGCTACCCTATTCCTAACCAGAATCCTTAGCCTACCTCAAACCCTATCTCAATTACTAGTCTAACTCGAGCCCTCATTTTATCTCTAACCCTAACTCTAACCCTCACCCTTATTCTGACCCTAACACTAATCCTAGGTTTAAACCTGACACTAACCCTAAAGCAAACCAAAACCTATACCTAAACCTAACAGTAACACTAGCACTAGACCAAACCTAATTCTAAATAGAGTCATAAATTTAGCCTTAGCCCTAAGAAAAAACCTAGCACTAGCCCTAAAAATAACCGTTAACCTAACTTAAAGACTAACTCTATCCCTAGA
>NW_026007455.1:36530-39293 GCF_001458135.2 Marmota marmota marmota
CCTAACCCTAACCCTAGGATTAAACTAAACACTAAACCTAGCCCTAATTCTAGCCATAATTTAGCCCTATCCCTAACCCTAATCCTAACCCTAGCCCTAAGACTAACTCTCTATCTAGCCCTATCCCGAAATCTAACCCTATCCCTTACCATAACTCTAAACATAGCCATAACACTTGTCCTATCCTTAGTTCTAGCTCTAACCCTAGATCTCACATTGATTCCAAATTTAACCCAAACACTAAGCCTAAGACTAACACTAACACTAGCCCTAACCCTAACCCTAGGACTAAAACAAAACCGAAAGTTAGCCCTAACTCTAAACCTTAACTGAAACCAAACCAAAACACTACTACTAGACCTAATCCTAGCCCTAGTTCGAGTCCTAACGCTAACCTTAAAAACATCCCTGACCCTGACTCATATTCTAACACTCACTCTAGCTCTAAACACCACTCTCACCTTAAACTGAACGTTAACAATAACGCTAGATCAAATTCGAGTCCCAACTCTAACCCTAAAACTAAGCCTGGCCCTGATTGGTATCCTAACATGAACCCTAGCTAAAAATATCACCCTAACCTTAAACCTAACGCTAACACTAAACCTAACCCATACCCTACCACTAAAACTAACCCTAATGCTAACCCTAGTTCTTACATTAGCAATTGCCCTAACCCTAGCCCTAAACCTAACACAAAACCTAGGCCTAATCCGAGCCCTAATTCTAGCTTTAACACTAACTCTAACCATAACCATAGCCTTAAACCTAGCTCTAAACCAATCCCTTACCCTAAGCAAAACCCTAAACCTAAGGGTAACCCTAGACCTATTACTAATCCTTAGGCTAACCAAAACACTAACCATATTAATAGCCCTTACCCTTGTCCTCATTCTAAATCTAACCCTATCCAAAACCCTAACACTAACCCTGACCCTTTTACTCACCCTACCACTAATCCTAGGTCTAATCGTACCCATAACCCTAACCCAATACCTAAAATAATCCTATCCCTAGACCTAACCCTGAATCTAACTCTCAGCCTAGCCCTAACCATAGCTCAGAACCTAACTCTTACACTAAACATAACCTTAACCAAACCCTAGTTCTAACTCTCAACCTAATCCTAAATCAAGACCTAATCCTAACCATAACTCTAGCCCTAAACTTAAGTCTAACTGTATCATTACCCTAAACATAAATCTTACCCTAATGCTAACCCTAGGCCTAATCCTAAACATATAACTATCTCCAAACTTATCAATTACCCTAAACCTACCCTGAACCCTAGAACTAATCTAATCATTACTCTAACCCTAACACTAATGCTAATTTGAGCCCTAATACTAAACTCAAACCTAAATAAAACCCTAACACTGACACTGACCCTTACAATTCCCCTAGGTCTAAACCTCACTCTTACCATATACCTAACCCTTACATTAGACCTAGCCATAAAACTAACCCTAAGTCTATCCCTAAGCATAACATTAGACCTGATATTAGCCCTAGCCATGATACTAGCCCTAGCCCTAAAACAAACCCTAGCCCTTATCCTAGCCCTAAACATAGCTTTAATTATAACCCTAACCATAACCCTAGGCCTAAATTTAGAGTTGGGATTAGGGTTAAAGATAGTGTTAGGTTTAGGTTTCAGGTTAGGTTTTAGGCTTCACTATAACCCTAGCCCTAAGCTTAGACTTAATCTAGCCCTATACCGAACCTTAAGCCTAACTGTAGCTCAAAGACTAACTCTAACTCTCACCTTAGTCCTAACACTAGTTCTAACCCTATACTTTATAGGAACCCTAAACCTAGCCCAAACCATAGATCTAACACTAGCCTTATTCATAGGCATAACAGCAATTCTAGATCTAACCCTAACTCTAAATCTAACCCTAACCCTTAGACTAAACATAAACCTAACCCTAGCCCTAATCCTAAGGCTAATCCTTAAACTAGCACTAACCCTAGCCCTAAAACAAAACTAAGCAATAGACCAAACTCTAAACCTTAATATAAACTAAGCCCTAACCCTATACTTAGCCACAACTCTAGCCCTAATTCAAGTTTTAAGCCAAAACTTAAAACTAACACTGACCCTGATTCTGACCTAACAATAACCCTAACTCTAAACATCACCCTACCCTATACCTAAACCTAACAATAGACCTAGCCCTAACCCTAACATTAAAATTAGCCCTAATCACAACCCTGGTACTTACATTAGTCGTTATCTAAACCTAGCCTTACCTTAACCCAACATCTAGCCTTATTCCGAGCACTATCCCTAGATTTAACCCTAACCCTAACCCTATCACTAATTGTAACTATAATCCTAGGCATAAACCTAGATTTAGCCCTAACCCTAACCTTAAGCCTTACCCTATCAATAATTGTAAAAATAACCCTAGCCATACCCCTATCTCTAACCCTATCCATTACCCTAACCATAATCCTAACCCTAATTCTAAACCTGGGGTTAAACCTAACTGTATCCCTAATCCTAACCCTATCCATTACCCTAAACCTAATCTGGAACCTAAACCTAACACTATCTTTACCCTAATCTTAAATCTAATGCTAATTTCAGCCCTAACATTAAGCATTAACCTATCCAAAACACTAATCGTGACCCTGACCCTAAGAATACCCATAGCTCTAAACCTGACCCTAACCCTAAACCTAACCCTTACACTAAATGTAGCCATAAACCTAACCCTAAAACCATTTTTAACCATAACACTGGGCCTGAAATTAGCC
>NW_026007455.1:43717-47626 GCF_001458135.2 Marmota marmota marmota
AGCCCTAAACCTAACACATACCCTAACCCTAAAACTTACCCCAAATCACACCCTCACCCTATCCCTAAACCTAGCCCTAATCCTAGACTTAATCCAAACCATAACTTAGCCCTAACCCTATCTCTTAACCTACCCATTACACTAAACATAACCCTAACCCTAATGCTAATCATAACCCAATCGCTAAACCTAACACATCCATTACCCTGAACCATAACTGAAACCTAAACTAAACCCTATCCATTATGCTAACCCTAAACCTAAACCTAATGCTAATTCGAGCCCTAACACTAAACCTTTAGCTAAACCAAATGATAACCCTGACCCTGAAGCTGACCCTAATAATAACCCTAGCCCTAAAGCTAACCTTTAATCTAAACCAGACTCTTACACTAGACCTAGCCATAACCTAACCCTAAAACTATGCTTAATATTAACCCTAGACCAGATATTAGCCCTAGACCTGGTCCTAGCCATAAATCTAAGAGAAACCCTAGCCCTAAACCTAGCCCTAAACCTAGCCTTAATTCTAAACTGAAACATAACCCTAGGCCTAATCTTAATTCTAACCCTCACCCCAGTCCTAAAGCTCGCTATAACCCCATTCATTCCCCTAAACTTAAAATTAACACCAATGCTAACACTAACTCTAGCACAACTCCTTGGTCTAACACTAACCCTAGCTTCAATACTATCCCTAATTTAGCCCTAAACCTAACACTAACCTGAGCCCTAATCCTAGCCTTAATTTAGCCCTAACCCTAGCCCTAACCCTAACCCTAACCCTAAGACTATTACTATGACTAACTCTAATTCTCGCCCTTGCCATATCCCTAGTTCTAACTATATTCGTTACCATAACCCTAACGTTCACACTCACCCTAGCTCTAGCCCTAGCCCTAACACTAGATCTAATCCTAACTCTAAATCTAACCCTCACCCTAAGCCTATTCCTCAACCTTACACTAGCCCTAACCCTGATACTAATCCATAATCTACCTGTAACCATAGCCCTAGACCTAAAACAACATCAACCTATATCCCTAACCCTTAACCTAAACCAAACCCTAACAATACACCTAGTAGTAACTTTAGCCCTAATTCGAGTTCTAATACTAACCCTAAAAAATCCCTGACTCTGACACTGACCCTAACAATAGCCCTTGCTCTAAACCTCAACCTAGCCCTAAACCTAACCGTAACACTAGACCTAGCCCTAACCCTAACCCTAAGACTAGTGCTCATTGCAACACTAGTATATACATTAGACATAACCCTTACCCTAGCCCTAACCAAACCCCAAACCAAGCCCTAATCCAAGCCTTAACCCTAGCTATAATCATAACTCTAAACCTAACACAAACACATAACCTAGCCCTAAACTTTACCTTAACACTAGCCAGAATTCTAACCATGACCCTAGCCATATCACTATCTCTAACCCTATCCATTACTCTAAGCATAACCATAACTCTAATAGTAACCCTAGTCCTAACCCTAAACTTATCTCTACCCATAATCTATTTCATTAACCTAAACCTAAACTGAACCCTAAACCTAACCCTATTATTGACCTAACCCTAACAATAATGCTAATTCAAGCTATAACCCTAAACCTTAACCTAACACAAACCCTAACTCTAACACTTCCCGTGATAATATGCCTAGCTTTAACACTGAACCTAACCCTAAACCTAATGCTTATACTAGACCTAGCCATAAACCTAACCCAAGAACTAACCCTAAACATAACCCTAGACCTCACATTTGCTCTAGCCATAATTCTAGCCCTAACCTTAACAGAAACCAAACACATAATCCTAACCCTAACGCTAGCCATAATCTTATCCATAACCCTAGCCCTAAATTTAGCTCTGAACCTATCAATTATCCTAAACAAAACCCTAATTATACTTCTAACCCTAGGCCTAAATCTAACCATATGCCTAACCATAACCTGCTCCATTATGCTAAATCTAACCTGAACCCTAAACCAAACCCTATCATTACCCTAAACCAAACCCTAACACTAGTTTGAGCCCTAACCCTAAACCCTAACCTAAACAAAACCCTAAAACTGACCCTGACCCTAATAATACCCATAGCTCTAAACTTGACCCTTACCGTAAACCTAACACTCACACTAAACATAGCCTTAAAACTAACCATAAAACTATCCCTAATCATAACCCTAGATCTGACATTCACCCTAACACTAATCCAAGCCCTAACCCTAACCAAAACCCTAGCCCTCATCCTAGCCTGAAACCTAGCCTTAATCATTACTCTAATGAAACCCTAGCCTAACCCTAACTCTAACTTTCACCCTAGCCCTATCTCTAGCTCGAACCCAACTGCTTACATTAAACCTAATCCTAAGCCTAAAACTAACCCTAGGCCTAAACATAACCATTAACCTAGCCCTATTACTAGCCCTAATTAAGCTCTATACCTAACCAAACTCTAAGCTTAGCTGTAAGACTAACTCTCACTCTCACCCTAGCCCTATTCCTAGTTCCAAACCTATCCTTTACCATAACCCTAATCCTAGCCATAAACCAAGACCTAACAGTAGCCCTAATCCTAGATTGAATCCTAAATCAAAATCTAACTTTAACCCTAAGCCTAAACCTAAACCTAACACTAGCCTTAAACCTAATGCTAAGCCTAAAACTATCCCTAACCATAGCCCCAGCACTAAAACAAAACCGAGCCATAGCCCTAACTTTAAAACTTCACCTAAACCAAAACCTAACCCTACACATAGCCCTATCCCTAGCCCTAATTTGAGTCCAAACCCTAATCCAAAAACTACTCTGACCTTGAATTTGACCCTAAAACTTACCCTAGCTCTAAACGTTATACATAACCTTAACACTAGACCTAGTCCTAACCCTGATCTTATAAATACCCCCAAATTGTAACCCTAGGCCATAAATTGGCCATAACTCTAAAACTAGCCCTAACTTTAACCAGAACCTAGCCTTAATGCAAGACCTAATCCTAGCTTTAACCCTAAACCTAAACATAACACTAGCCCTAAACTTAACCCTAAACATAGCCCTAATCCTAGCTCTAATCCTATCTTTGCCCTAAGCTAACCCTAATCCTAATGCTAACCCTAGGCCTAGACCTGAACAACAACCTAGCCCTAGACATAACAATAACCCTTAACCTAACCCAAACACTAATCCTACCTCTAGACCTAACCCTTGTCCTAATTTTGGCACTAAACCCAACACTAACTCTAACCTGAAACCTGGACCTGACCCTAACATAATCCTAGCTCCAAAGCTCAACCTAAACCAAAACCTAATCCTAACACTAGACATAGCCATAACCTGAACCATAAAACTAGCCCTATTCATAACACTGGCTATTGCATTACCCATGGCCCTGACCGTAGGCCTAAACTAACACAAAACCTAGCCCTTATTTTAGGCCTGAATATAGCCCTAAGTGTAACCCTAAACCTAACCCTAGCCCTAACCCTAACCCTAAGCCTCACTTCAGACATAACCCTATCTCAAAGCCTAACCTTAACC
The DNA here is from genome assembly GCF_001458135.2 of Marmota marmota marmota. Taxonomy (NCBI): domain Eukaryota; kingdom Metazoa; phylum Chordata; class Mammalia; order Rodentia; family Sciuridae; genus Marmota; species Marmota marmota. The sequence goes on from NW_026007455.1 coordinate 47,263, forward strand.
CTTAACATAACCCTAGGCCTATCCCAAATTGTAATCTAACACTAGCCCTAATCCTAACATTAACCATAGCCCTAACCATAGCTCTAATTATAAAAACTACCCTCACCCTAGCCCTAATCCTAATGATAACCCTAGCCCTAACCCTAGCTCTAATTCTATCCATTACCCTAAACAAAATCCTAAACCTAATGCTAACCCTAGGCTTAACCCTTGCCCTATCACAATCTTTAAACCAATCCATTGCTCCAAAACTAACGTGTACCCTAATCCTAAGCCTATTCTTTACCCTAACCCTAACCCTAAACCTAATGCTAATTCGAGCCCTAAACCTAAACCTTAACCTAAACCAAACACTGACCCTAAT
>NW_026007455.1:51941-54565 GCF_001458135.2 Marmota marmota marmota
ATAAAGCTAACACTAACACTAGCCCTAGATTAAACCTAATAGTATATCTTGCCATATCTTTAACCAAGACCTAAACAAAAAACTAGTCCTAGCTCTAATGATAAGCATTAACCTAAGCCAAACACTAACCTTACCTCTAGACCTAACCAATCGTAATTTTGGCTCTAGCCCTAACCCTAACCCTAATCTAAACACAGACCATGACACTATCACTAACCCTGGCTATAAAATTGACCCTAACCTAAACCTAAACCTAATACTAAACCTAGCCATAACCATAAACATACCACTTACATTACCATAGCACTAAAACTAGCTCTAAACCTAACACAAAATTTAGCCCTAATCATAGGCCTAAATCTAGCCCAAAGCAGAAACCTAACCCTAAACTAACCTTATCCTTTACCTTAATCCTAACCCTCACACTAACCCTAACCCTCGCCTTAGACCTAACCCTTGATAAAACCAAAAACGAACCCTGAATCTAACCGTAGCCCTATCCCTAAACCTAAACCTAATCCTAGCCCTAATCAAAATGTTAACACAAGTCCTAATACTATCGCTAAAATTATCCATTACACTAACTGAACCTTAACCCTAATGATAACCCTAGCTCTAATCCTAAATGTAAACCTAATCCTAGACCTAACCCTAAACCTAACCCTCATTATATCCTTAACCCTAGATAAAAGCCTAACCCTACTCTAACACTAACCTTAGCCAAACCCTAACAATAACCCTAAATCTAAAACTACTTCTAAACCTAACCTGACATCTAACCCTAACAAATACCCTAAACCTAATGATAATATTAGCCCTAACCCTAACACTAAACCTAAACCTAAAACTACCCCTAACCCTAACCCAAAATCTAACCCTATACATTAACATACCTATAAAGATAACCTTTGTCCTAACCCTAACACTAAGCCTAAACTTAACTGTTAATCTAACCTTAGACATAATCCTAAACCTAACCCTCACCATAGCACTAACCCTAGCTCAAAATCTAACCTGTACACTAAACCTGACCCAAAACCTAACCCTACCCCTAGCCCTATCCCTAACTCTAGCCCTAATCCTATCCAAATCCCTAGCCTTAACCCTAGCTCTAATGCTATTAATTACCCTAAAAATAACCCTAACCCAAATACTAACCCTAGGCCTCACCCTAACTCTATCACTAATCCTAAGCCTTCAAATTACCCTAATCTTAAATCCTAAACCTCCACCTATACATAAACCTAACCCTAATTCTAACCTTAGAGCAAATTTGAGCACTAAACCTAATAATTAACCTAACAGAAACCCAAAACCTGACCCTGACCCTAAAATACACCTTACTATTAACCTGGGCCTTACCCTAAACCTAACATTAGACCTAGCCATGAGCCTATCCCTATAACTATCCCTATCCATAATCCTAAACCTGACAATATTCCTATCCCTAAAACTTGCCCTAACCCTAACACAAATTCTAGCCCTCATCCTAACCCCAAAACCAGCCTTAATTCTAACACAAACCTAACCCTAGACCTAAACCTAAACCTAATTTTAATCAACGCCCTAGCCATAAACCTAGCTATAACCCTATCCCTTCCCCTAAACCTAACCCTAAACCTAATCATAAACATAGCCCTAATTTTGCCCTAAACTTAACCCTAACCCTAGCCTTAAGACTAACTAACTATCGCCCTTGCTCTATTCCTAGTTCTAACCCTATCCCTTACCATAACCCAAACACTTAGACATAATCTTAGCCCTAACCCTAGCCATAGCCCTAACCCTAGAATTAACAATATCTCTAAATGTACCCCTAAGCCTAAACTCACCCTATCACTAGCAATAACACTAACATTAATTGTAAAACTACTCTTAACTTTATCCTTAGCTCTAAAACATAGGGAGCCATAGCACTAACCCTAAAACTTAACCTAAACCAAATCCTAACCCTTTATCTAGTCCTAAACCTACCCCTAATTCAAGTCCTATCCCCAATCCTAAAACTAACCCTGACACTGACTCTGAACCTAACACTAAACTTAGCTCAAAACATCACCCTGAACTTAAACCTAATGATAAAACTATACATAGCCCTAACCATAACCTTAAAATTAGCCTTAATCATAACCCAGGTTCTTACATTAGCTGTATCCCTAACACTAGCTCTAATGTTACCCAAAATCCAGCCCTAATGCGAGCCCAAACCCTAGCTTGAACACTAAATCTAAACCTATACCAAGTCATATCCCTTACCCTAAACCTAATCTTAACTTTAATTCTTGCACTAACTCTAAACCTAACACAAAACCTAACACTAATATTAACCATAACCATAGCCCTAACCCTAGCTCTAACTCTATCCATTACCCTAACCCTAACCCTAATCCTAACCACAAACCCTTGGCCTAACCCTAACACATTCACTAACCCTAACCTATCCAATTACCCTAAACATAACCCTAACCCTAAACCTAACCAAACACTAAACCTAGACGTAACACTAACCCTAAAACTGGCCCTAATTGTATCCCTAGTTCTTATATTAGCCATACCCCTAAAGCTTACACAAAACCTAGTCTAGTACCAATTCAAGCTCTAACCTAGGGTTAGGTCTAGGTTAT